>NW_024470773.1:176753-256753 GCF_017639515.1 Carcharodon carcharias
GTCCGTGTGTGTGTGTCTCAGTGTCAGCTCCTGTACGTCCGTGTGTGTGTGTCTCAGTGTCAGCTCCTGTACGGTCCGTGTGTGTGTCCTCAGTGTCAGCTCCTGTACATCCCGTGTGTGTGTGCTCAGTGTCAGCTCCTGTACAGTCCGTGTGTGTGTGTCTCAGTGTCAGCTCCTGTACGGTCCGTTGTGTGTCTCAGTGTCAGCTCCTGTACGGTCCGTGTGTGTCTCAGTGTCAGCTCCTGTACGGTCCGTGTGTTGTGTCAGTGTCAGCTCCTGTACGTCCGTGTGTGTCTCAGTGTCAGCTCCTGTACGGTCCGTGTGTGTGTCTCAGTGTCAGCTCCTGTACGTCCTGTGTGTGTCTCAGTGTCAGCTCCTGTACGGTCCGTGTGTGTGTCTCAGCTCAGCTCCTGTACGGTCTGTGTGTGTGTCTCAGTGTCAGCTCCTGTACGGTCCGTGTGTGTCTCAGTGTCAGCTCCTGTACGGTCCGTGTGTGTGCGTCTCAGTGTCAGCTCCTGTACGGTCCGTGTGTGTTGATCTCAGTGTCAGCTCCTGTACGGTCCGTGTGTGTCTCAGTGTCAGCTCCTGTACGGTCCGTGTGTGTCTCAGTGTCAGCTCCTGTACGGTCCGTGTGTGTGTCTCTGCCTGTGCGGTCTTATGTGTGTGTCTCAGTGTCAGTTCCTGTACGGTCCGTGTGTCTCAGTGTCAATTCCTGTACAGTCCGTGTGTGTCTCAGTGTCAGCTCCTGTATGGTGCGTGTGTTTCTCAGTGTCAGCTCCTGTACGGTCCGTGTGTGTGTGTCTCAGTGTCAGCTCCTGTACGGTCCGTGGGTGTGTGTCTCAGTGTCAGCTCCTGTACGGTCCGTGTGTGTGTGTCTCAGTGTCAGCTCCTGTACGTCCGTGTGTGTGTCTCAGTGTCAGCTCCTGTACGGTCTGTGTGTGTCTCAGTGTCAGCTCCTGTACGTTCCGTGTGTGTGTGTCTCAGTGTCAGCTCCTGTACGGTCCCTGTGTGTCTCAGTGTCAGCTCCTGTACGGTCCGTGTGTGTGTGTCTCAGTGTCAGCTCCTGTACGGTCCGTGTGTGTGTCTCAGTGTCAGCTCCTGTACGGTCCGTGTGTGTCTCAGTGTCAGCTCCTGTACGGTCCGTGTGTGTGTGTCTCAGTGTCAGCTCCTGTACGGTCCGTGTGTGTGTGTCTCAGTGTCAGCTCCTGTACGGTCTGTGTGTGTCTCAGTGTCAGCTCCTGTACGGTCCGTGTGTGTGTGTCTCAGTGTCAGCTCCTGTACAGTCCATGTGTGTGTGTCTCAGTGTCAGCTCCTGTACGGTCTGTGTGTGTCTCAGTGTCAGCTCCTGTACAGTCCGTGTGTGTGTGTCTCAGTGTCAGCTCCTGTACGGTCCGTGTGTGTCTCAGTGTCAGCTCCTGTACGGTCTGTGTGTGTGTGTCTCAGTGTCAGCTCCTGTACGTTCCGTGTGTGTGTGTCTCAGTGTCAGCTCCTGTACGGTCTGTGTGTGTGTGTCTCAGTGTCAGCTCCTGTACGTCTGTGTGTGTCTCAGTGTCAGCTCCTGTACGGTCCGTTTGTGTCTCAGTGTCAGCTCCTGTACGGTCCGTGTGTGTCTCAGTGTCAGCTCCTGTACGGTCCGTTTGTGTGTGTCTCAGTGTCAGCTCCTGTACGGTCCGTTTGTGTCTCAGTGTCAGCTCCTGTACGGTCTGTGTGTGGTGTCTCAGTGTCAGCCTGTCGGTCCGTGTGTGTGTGTCTCAGTGTCAGCTCATGCACATTCCGTGTGTGTGTGTTTCAGTGTCAGCTCCTGTACGGTCCGTGTGTGTCTCAGTGTCAGCTCCTGTACGGTCCGTGTATGTCTCAGTGTCAGCTCCTGTACGGTCTGTGTGTGTGTGTCTCAGTGTCAGCTCCTGTACGGTCCCTGTGTGTCTCAGTGTCAGCTCCTGTACGGTCCTTGTCTGTCTCAGTGTCAGCTCCTGTACGGTCCGTGTGTGTCTCAGTGTCAGCTCCTGTACGGTCCGTGTTTGGTCTCAGTGTCAGCTCCTGTACGGTCCGTGTGTGTGTGTCTCAGTGTCAGCTCCTGTACGGTCCGTGTGTGTTTGGTCTCAGTGTCAGCTCCTGTACGGTCCGTGAATCTCACAGTGTCAGCTCCTGTACGGTCCGTGTGTGTGTGTCTCAGTGTCAGCTCCTGTACGTTCCATGTATGTGTGTCTCAGTATCAGCTCCTGTACGGTCCGTGGTGTGTTCTCAGTGTCCTCCTCCTGTCCCGTGTGTGTGTGTCTCAGTGTCAGCTCCTGTACGGTCCGTGTGTGTGTCTCAGTGTCAGCTCCTGTACGGTCTGTGTGTGTCTCAGTGTCAGCTCCTGTACGGTCCGTGTGTGTGTGTCTCAGTGTCAGCTCCTGTACGTTCCGTGTGTGTGTGTCTCAGTGTCAGCTCCTACACGGTCGGTGTGTGTGTGTCTCAGTGTCAGCTCCTGTACGGTCCGTGTGTGTGTGTCTCAGTGTCAGCTCCTGTACGGTCCGTGTGTGTGTGTCTCAGTGTCAGCTCCTGTACGGTCCGTGTGTGTGTGTCTCAGTGTCAGCTCCTGTACGGTCTGTGTGTTTGTATCTCAGTGTCAGCTCCTGTACGGTCCGTGTGTGTGTGTCTCAGTGTCAGCTCCTGTACGGTCCGTGTGTGTCTCAGTGTCAGCTCCTGTACGGTCCATGTGTGTGTCTCAGTGTCAGCTCCTGTACGTCCGTGTGTGTGTCTCAGTGTCAGCTCCTGTACGGTCCGTGTGTCTCAGTGTCAGCTCCTGTACGTCCGTGTGTGTGTCTCAGTGTCAGCTCCTGTACGGTCCGTGTGTGTCTCAGTGTCAGCTCCTGTACGGTCCGTGTGTGTGTGTCTCAGTGTCAGCTCCTGTACGGTCCGTGATTGTCACAGTTTCAGCTCCTGTATGGTCTGTGTGTGTGTGTCTCAGTGTCAGCTCCTGTACGGTCCGTGTTTGTCTCAGTGTCAGCTCCTGTACGGTCCGTGTGTGTCTCAGTGTCAGCTCCTGTACGGTCTGTGTGTGTGTGTCTCAGTGTCAGCTCCTGTACGGTCCGTGTGTGTGTGTAACTTTGACAGCTACTGTACGGTCTGTGTGTGTCTCAGTGTCAGCTCCTGTACAATCCCTGTGTGTGTGTCTCAGTGTCAGCTCCTGTACGGTCCGTGTGTGTCTCAGTGTCAGCTCCTGTACGGTCTGTGTGTTTGTATCTCAGTGTCAGCTCCTGTACGGTCCGTGTGTGTGTGTCTCAGTGTCAGCTCCTGTACGGTCCGTGTGTGTCTCAGTGTCAGCTCCTGTACGGTCTGTGTGTGTGTCTCAGTGTCAGCTCCTGTACGTCCATGTGTGTGTTTCAGTGTCAGCTCCTGTACGGTCCGTGTGTGTCTCAGTGTCAGCTCCTGTACGTCCGTGTGTGTGTCTCAGTGTCAGCTCCTGTACGGTCTGTGTGTGTGTGTCTCCTAGTCAGCTCCTGTACGGTCCGTGTGTGTGTGTCTCAGTGTCAGCTCCTGTACGGTCTGTGTGTGTCTCAGTGTCAGCTCCTGTACGGTCCGTGTGTGTGTCTCAGTGTCAGCTCCTGTACGGTCCGTGTATGTGTGTCTCAGTGTCAGCTCCTGTACGTCTGTGTGTGTCTCAGTGTCAGCTCCTGTACGGTCCGTTTGTGTCTCAGTGTCAGCTCCTGTACGGTCCGTGTGTGTCTCAGTGTCAGCTCCTGTACGGTCCGTGTGTGTCTCAGTGTCAGCTCCTGTACGGTCCGTGTGTGTGTGTGTCAGCTCCTGTACGGTCCGTGTGTGTCTCAGTGTCAGCTCCTGTACGGTCCGTGTGTGTGTGTCTCAGTGTCAGCTCCTGTACGGTCCGTGTGTGTCTCAGTGTCAGCTCCTGTACGGTCTGTGTGTGTCTCAGTGTCAGCTCCTTTTTCGGTCTGTATGTGCCTCAGTGTCAGCTTCTGTACAGTCTGTGTGTGTCTCAGTGTCAGACTCTGTACGGTCTGTGTGTGTCTCAGTGTCAGCTCCTGTACGGTCTGTGTTTGTCTGTCTCAGTGTCAGCTCCTGTACGTCCGTGTGTGTCTCAGTGTCAGCTCCTGTACGGTCCGTGATTGTCACTGTTTCAGCTCCTGTACGGTCCGTGTGTGTGTCTCAGTGTCAGCTCCTGTACGGTCCGTGTGTGTGTGTCTCAGTGTCAGCTCCTGTACGGTCTGTGTGTGTCTCAGTGTCAGCTCCTGTACGGTCCGTGGGTGTGTGTCTCAGTGTCAGCTCCTGTACGGTCCGTGTGTGTGTGTCTCAGTGTCAGCTCCTGTACGGTCCGTGTGTGTCTCAGTGTCAGCTCCTGTACGGTCTGTGTGTGTGTGTCTCAGTGTCAGCTCCTGTACGGTCCGTGTGTGTGTGTCTCAGTGTCAGCTCCTGTACGGTCCGTGTGTGTGTCTCAGTGTCAGCTCCTGTACGGTCCGTGTGTGTGTGTCTCAGTGTCAGCTCCTGTACGGTCCGTGTGTGTCTCAGTGTCAGCTCCTGTACGGTCCGTGTGTGTGTGTCTCAGTGTCAGCTCCTGTACGGTCCGTGTGTGTGTGTCTCAGTGTCAGCTCCTGTACGGTCCGTGTGTGTCTCAGTGTCAGCTCCTGTACGGTCCGTGTGTGTCTCAGTGTCAGCTCCTGTACGGTCCGTGTGTCTCAGTGTCAGCTCCTGTACGGTCCGTGTGTGTCTCAGTGTCAGCTCCTGTACGGTCCGTGTGTGTGTGTCTCAGTGTCAGCTCCTGTACGGTCCGTGTGTGTCTCAGTGTCAGCTCCTGTACGGTCCGTGTGTGTGTCTCAGTGTCAGCTCCTGTACAGTCTGTGTGTGTGTCTCAGTGTCAGCTCCTGTACGGTCCGTGTGTGTGTGTCTCAGTGTCAGCTCCTGTACGGTCCGTGTGTGTGTGTCTCAGTGTCAGCTCCTGTACGGTCCATGTGTGTCGCAGTGTCAGCTCCTGTACGGTCCGTGTGTGTACCTCAGTGTCAGCTCCTGTACGGTCTGTGTGTGTCTCAGTGTCAGCTCCTGTACGGTCCGTGTGTGTGTGTCTCAGTGTCAGCTCCTGTACGGTCCGTGTGTGTGTGTCTCAGTGTCAGCTCCTGTACGGTCCTTGTGTGTCTCAGTGTCAGCTCCTGTATGTTCCATGTGTGTGTGTCTCAGTGTCAGCTCCTGTACGGTCCGTGTGTGTGTGTCTCAGTGTCAGCTCCTGTACGGTCCTGTGTGTGTGTCTCAGTGTCAGCTCCTGTACGGTCCGTGTGTGTGTGTCTCAGTGTCAGCTCCTGTACGGTCCGTGTGTGTGTGTCTCAGTGTCAGCTCCTGTACGGTCTGTGTGTGTGTGTCTCAGTGTCAGCTCCTGTACGGTCCGTGTGTGTGTGTCTCAGTGTCAGCTCCTGTACGGTCCGTGTGTGTGTGTCTCAGTGTCAGCTCCTGTACGGTCCATGTGTGTGTCTCAGTGTCAGCTCCTGTACGGTCCGTGTGTGTGTCTCAGTGTCAGCTCCTGTACGGTCCGTGTGTGTGTGTCTCAGTGTCAGCTCCTGTACGGTCCGTGTGTGTGTGTCTCAGTGTCAGCTCCTGTACGGTCCGTGTGTGTGTGTCTCAGTGTCAGCTCCTGTATGTTCCGTGTGTGAGTGTCTCAGTGTCAGCTCCTGTACGGTCCGTGTGTGTCTCAGTGTCAGCTCCTGTACGGTCCGTGTGTGTGTCTCAGTGTCAGCTCCTGTACGGTCCGTGTGTGTCTCAGTTTCAGCTCCTGTACGGTTTTTGTGTGTCTCAGTGTCAGCTCCTGTACGGTCCGTGTGTGTGTGTCTCAGTGTCAGCTCCTGTACGGTCTGTGTGTGTCTCAGTGTCAGCTCCTGTACGGTCCGTGTGTCTCTCAGTGTCAGCTCCTGTACGGTCCGTGTGTGTCTCAGTGTCAGCTCCTGTACGGTCCGTATGTGTCTCAGTGTCAGCTCCTGTACGGACCGTGTGTGTGTGTCTCAGTGTCAGCTCCTGTATGTTCCGTGTGTGAGTGTCTCAGTGTCAGCTCCTGTACGGTCCATGTGTGTCTCACTGTCAGCTCCTCTACGGTCCGTTTGTGTCTCAGTGTCAGCTCCTGAACTTTCTTTGTGTGTGTGTCTCAGTGTCAGCTCCTGTACGGTCCGTGTGTGTGTGTCTCAGTGTCAGCTCCTGTACGTTCCGTGTATGTCTGTCTCAGTGTCAGCTCCTGTATGGACGTGTGTGTCTCAGTGTCAGCTCCTGTACTGTCTGAGTGTGTCTCAGTGTCAGCTCCTGTACGGTCCGTGTGTGTGTTTCAGTGTCAGCTCCTGTACGGTCCGTGTGTGTGTGTCTCAGTGTCAGCTCCTGTACGGTCCGTGTGTGTCTCAGTGTCAGCTCCTGTACGGTCCGTGTGTGTGTCTCAGTGTCAGCTCCTGTACGGTCCGTGTGTGTGTGTCTCAGTGTCAGCTCCTGTACGGTCCGTGTGTGTGTGTCTCAGTGTCAGCTCCTGTACGGTCCGTGTGTGTGTGTCTCAGTGTCAGCTCCTGTACGGTCCGTGTGTGTGTGTCTCAGTGTCAGCTCCTGTACGGTCTGTGTGTGTCTCAGTGTCAGCTCCTGTACGGTCCGTGTGTGTGTGTCTCAGTGTCAGCTCCTGTACGGTCCGTGTGTGTGTGTCTCAGTGTCAGCTCCTGTACGGTCTGTGTGTGTCTCAGTGTCAGCTCCTGTACGGTCCGTGTGTGTGTGTCTCAGTGTCAGCTCCTGTACGGTCCGTGTGTGTGTGTCTCAGTGTCAGCTCCTGTACGGTCCGTGTGTGTGTGTCTCAGTGTCAGCTCCTGTACGGTCCGTGTGTGTGTGTCTCAGTGTCAGCTCCTGTACGTTCCGTGTGTGTGTGTCTCAGTGTCAGCTCCTGTACGGTCCGTGTGTGTCTCAGTGTCAGCTCCTGTACGGTCCGTGTGTGTGTCTCAGTGTCAGCTCCTGTACAGTCCGTGTGTGTGTGTCTCAGTGTCAGCTCCTGTACGGTCCGTGTGTGTGTCTCAGTGTCAGCTCCTGTACGGTCCGTGTGTGTCTCAGTGTCAGCTCCTGTACGGTCCGTGTGTGTCTCAGTGTCAGCTCCTGTACGGTCCGTGTGTGTCTCAGTGTCAGCTCCTGTACGGTCCGTGTGTGTGTCTCAGTGTCAGCTCCTGTACGGTCCGTGTGTGTGTGTCTCAGTGTCAGCTCCTGTACGGTCCGTGTGTGTGTGTCTCAGTGTCAGCTCCTGTACGGTCCGTGTGTGTGTCTCAGTGTCAGCTCCTGTACGGTCCGTGTGTGTCTCAGTGTCAGCTCCTGTACGGTCCGTGTGTGTGTGTCTCAGTGTCAGCTCCTGTACAGTCCGTGTGTGTGTGTCTCAGTGTCAGCTCCTGTACGGTCCGTGTGTGTCTCAGTGTCAGCTCCTGTACGGTCTGTGTGTGTCTCAGTGTCAGCTCCTGTACGGTCTGTGTGTGCCTCAGTGTCAGCTCCTGTACGGTCCGTGTGTGTCTCAGTGTCAGCTCCTGTACGGTCCGTGTGTGTCTCAGTGTCAGCTCCTGTACGGTCTTTTGTGTGTGTGTCTCACTCTCAGCTCCTGTATGGTCCCTATGTGTGTGTAACTTTGTCAGCTACTGTACGGTCTGTGTGTATCTCAGTGTCAGCTCCTGTACAATCCGTGCGTGTGTGTCTCAGTGTCAGCTCCTGTACGGTCCGTGTGTGTGTGTCTCAGTGTCAGCTCCTGTACGGTCTGTGTGTGTGTCTCAGTGTCAGCTCCTGTACGGTCCGTGTGTGTGTCTCACTGTCAGCTCCTGTACGGTCCGTGTGTGTCTCAGTGTCAGCTCCTGTACGGTCTGTGTGTGTGTCTCAGTGTCAGCTCCTGTACGGTCCGTGTGTGTCTCAGTGTCAGCTCCTGTACGGTCCGTGTGTGTCTCAGTGTCAGCTCCTGTACGGTCCGTGTGTGTGTGTCTCAGTGTCAGCTCCTGTACGGTCCGTGTGTGTGTGTCTCAGTGTCAGCTCCTGTACGGTCTGTGTGTGTCTCAGTGTCAGCTCCTGTGCAGTCTGTGTGTGTGTGTCTCAGTGTCAGCTCCTGTACGGTCCGTGTGTGTACCTCAGTGTCAGCTCCTGTACGGTCTGTGTGTGTCTCAGTGTCAGCTCCTGTATGTTCCGAATGTATGTGTCTCAGTGTCAGCTCCTGTACGGTCCGTGTGTGTCTCAGTGTCAGCTCCTGTACGGTCCATGAGTCTCTCAGTTTTAGCTCCTGTATGGTCCGTGTGTGTGATTCTCAGTGCCAGTTCCTGTACGTTCCATGTATGTGTGTCTCAGTGTCAGCTCCTGTACGGTCCTGTGTGTGTCTCAGTGTCAGCTCCTGTACGGTCTGTGTGTGTGTGTCTCAGTGTCAGCTCCTGTACGGTCCATGTGTGTCTCAGTGTCACTCCTGTACGGTCCATGTGTGTCTCAGTGTCAGCTCCTGTACGGTCCGTGTGTGTGTGTCTCAGTGTCAGCTCCTGTACAGTCCGTGTGTGTGTGTCTCAGTGTCAGCTCCTGTACGGTCCGTGTGTGTGTGTCTCAGTGTCAGCTCCTGTACGTTCCGTGTTTGTGTGTCTCAGTGTCAGCTCCTGTACGGTCCGTGTGTGTCTCAGTGTCAGCTCCTGTACGGTCCGTGTGTGTGTGTCTCAGTGTCAGCTCCTGTACGGTCCGTGTGTGTGTGTCTCAGTGTCAGCTCCTGTACGGTCCGTGTGTGTCTCAGTGTCAGCTCCTGTACGGTCCGTGTGTGTCTCAGTGTCAGCTCCTGTACGGTCTCTGTGTGTCTCAGTGTCAGCTCCTGTACGGTCCGTGTGTGTCTCAGTGTCAGCTCCTGTATGTTCCGTGTGTGTGTGTCTCAGTGTCAGCTCCTGTACGGTCCGTGTGTGTCTCAGTGTCAGCTCCTGTACAGACTGTGTCTGTCTCAGTGTCAGCTCCTGTACGGTCCGTGTGTGTGTGTCTCAGTGTCAGCTCCTGTACGGTCTGTGTGTGTCTCAGTGTCAGCTCCTGTACGGTCCGTGTGTGTGTGTCTCAGTGTCAGCTCCTGTACGGTCCGTGTGTGTGTGTCTCAGTGTCAGCTCCTGTACGGTCTGTGTGTGTCTCAGTGTCAGCTCCTGTACGGTCCGTGTGTGTGTGTCTCAGTGTCAGCTCCTGTACGGTCCGTGTGTGTGTCTCAGTGTCAGCTCCTGTACGGTCCGTGTGTGTGTGTCTCAGTGTCAGCTCCTGTACGGTCCGTGTGTGTGTGTCTCAGTGTCAGCTCCTGTACGGTCCGTGTGTGTGTGTCTCAGTGTCAGCTCCTGTACGGTCCGTGTGTGTCTCAGTGTCAGCTCCTGTACAGTCCGTGTGTGTGTCTCAGTGTCAGCTCCTGTACGGTCCGTGTGTGTGTGTCTCAGTGTCAGCTCCTGTACGGTCCGTGTGTGTCTCAGTGTCAGCTCCTGTACGGTCTGTGTGTGTGTGTCTCAGTGTCAGCTCCTGTACGTTCCATGTATGTGTGTGTCAGTGTCAGCTCCTGTACAGCCGGTGTGTGTGTGTCTCAGTGTCAGCTCCTGTAGAGTCTGTGTGTGTGTGTCTCAGTGTCAGCTCCTGTACGGTCCGTGTGTGTGTCTCAGTGTCAGCTCCTGTACGGTCCGTGTGTGTCTCAGTGTCAGCTCCTGTACGGTCCGTGTGTGTGTGTCTCAGTGTCAGCTCCTGTACGGTCCGTGTGTGTGTGTCTCAGTGTCAGCTCCTGTACGGTCTGTGTGTGTGTCTCAGTGTCAGCTCCTGTACGGTCCGTGTGTGTGTGTCTCAGTGTCAGCTCCTGTACGGTCCGTGTGTGTGTGTCTCAGTGTCAGCTCCTGTACGGTCCGTGTGTGTGTGTCTCAGTGTCAGCTCCTGTACGGTCCGTGTGTGTGTGTCTCAGTGTCAGCTCCTGTACGGTCCGTGTTTGTGTCTCAGTGTCAGCTCCTGTAAAGTCCGTGTGTGTGTGTCTCAGTGTCAGCTCCTGTACAGTCCGTGTGTGTGTGTCTCAGTGTCAGCTCCTGTACGGTCCGTGTGTGTGTCTCAGTGTCAGCTCCTGTACGGACTGTGTGTGTCTCAGTGTCAGCTCCTGTACGGTCCATGTGTGTGTGTCTCACAGTCAGCTCCTGTACTGTCCGTGTGTGTCTCAGTGTCAGCTCCTGTACGGTCCGTGTGTTTCTCAGTGTCAGCTCCTGTACGTTCCGTGTGTGTGTCTCAGTGTCAGCTCCTGTACGTTCCGTGTGTGTGTCTCAGTGACAGCTCCTGTACGGTCCGTGTGTGTGTGTCTCAGTGTCAGCTCCTGTACGGTCCGTGTGTGTGTGTCTCAGTGTCAGCTCCTGTACGGTCCGTGTGTGTGTGTCTCAGTGTCAGCTCCTGTACGGTCCGTGTGTGTCTCAGTGTCAGCTCCTGTACGGTCCGTGTGTGTGTGTCTCAGTGTCAGCTCCTGTACGGTCCGTGTGTGTCTCAGTGTCAGCTCCTGTACGGTCCGTGTGTGTGTCTCAGTGTCAGCTCCTGTACGGTCCGTGTGTGTCTCAGTGTCAGCTCCTGTACGGTCCGTGTGTGTCTCAGTGTCAGCTCCTGTACGGTCCGTGTGTGTGTGTCTCAGTGTCAGCTCCTGTACGGTCCGTGTGTGTGTGTCTCAGTGTCAGCTCCTGTACGGTCTGTGTGTGTCTCAGTGTCAGCTCCTGTACGGTCCGTGTGTGTGTCTCAGTGTCAGCTCCTGTACAGTCCGTGTGAGTGTGTCTCAGTGTCAACTCTTGTACGGTCCGTGTGTGTGTCTCACTGTCAGCTTATGTACGGTCCGTGTGTGTGTCTCACTGTCAGCTTATGTACGGTCCACGTGTGTCTCAGTGTCAGCTTCTTTACGGTCCGTGTGTGTGTCTCATGTCAGCTCCTGTACGGTCCGTGTGTGTGTCTCACTGTCAGCTCCTGTACGGTCCATGTGTGTCTCAGTGTCAGCTCCTGTACGGTCCATGTGTGTCTCAGTGTCAGCTCCTGTACGGTCCGTGTGTGTGTCTCAGTGTCAGCTCCTGTACGGTCCGTGTGTGTGTCTCACTGTCAGCTCCTGTACGGTCCGTGTGTGTGTGTCTCAGTGTCAGCTCCTGTATGGTCCGTGTGTGTGTCTCAGTGTCAGCTCCTGTACGGTCTGTGTGTGTGTGTCTCAGTGTCAGCTCCTGAACCGTCTGTGTGTGTCTCAGTGTCAGCTCCTGTACGGTCCGTGTGTGTGTGTCTCAGTGTCAGCTCCTGTACGGTCCGTGTGTGTGTGTCTCAGTGTCAGCTCCTGTACGGTCCATGTGTGTGTCTCAGTGTCAGCTCCTGTACGGTCCGTGTGTGTGTCTCAGTGTCAGCTCCTGTACGGTCCGTGTGTGTGTCTCAGTGTCAGCTCCTGTACGGTCCGTGTGTGTGTGTCTCAGTGTCAGCTCCTGTACGGTCCGTGTGTGTGTCTCAGTGTCAGCTCCTGTACGGTCCGTGTGTGTGTCTCAGTGTCAGCTCCTGTACGGTCCGTGTGTGTGTCTCAGTGTCAGCTCCTGTACGGTCCGTGTGTGTGTCTCAGTGTCAGCTCCTGTACGGTCCGTGTGTGTGTGTCTCAGTGTCAGCTCCTGTACGGTCCGTGTGTGTGTGTCTCAGTGTCAGCTCCTGTACGGTCCGTGTGTGTCTCAGTGTCAGCTCCTGTACGGTCCGTGTGTGTGTGTCTCAGTGTCAGCTCCTGTACGGTCGTGTGTGTGTGTCTCAGTGTCAGCTCCTGTACATTCAGTGTGTGTGGGTCTCAGTGTCAGCTCCTGGAAGTTCCGTGTGTGTGTGTCTCAGTGTCAGCTCCTGTACGTTCCGTGTGTTTGTGCCTCATTGTCAGCTCCTGTACGTTGCGTGTGTGTATGTCTCAGTGTCAGCTCCTGTACAGTCCGTGTGTGTGTCTCAGTGTCAGCTCCTGTACGGTCCGTGTGTGTGTGTCTCAGTGTCAGCTCCTGTACGGTCCTGTATGCGTCTCAGTGTCAACTTCTGTACGTTCCGTGTGTTTGTCTCACTCTCAGCTCCTGTACAGTCCGTGTGTGGTCTCAGTGTCAGCTCCTGTACGGTCCGTGTGTGTGTCTCAGTGTCAGCTCCTGTACGGTCCGTGTGTGTGTCTCAGTGTCAGCTCCTGTACGGTCCGTGTGTGTGTCTCAGTGTCAGCTCCTGTACGGTCCGTGTGTGTGTCTCAGTGTCAGCTCCTGTACGGTCTGTGTGTGTGTGTCTCAGTGTCAGCTCCTGTACGGTCCGTGTGTGTGTGTCTCAGTGTCAGCTCCTGTACGGTCCGTGTGTGTGTGGCTCAGTGTCAGCTCCTGTACGGTCCGTGTGTGTGTCTCAGTGTCAGCTCCTGTACGGTCCGTGTGTGTGTGTCTCAGTGTCAGCTACTGTACGGTCCGTGTGTGTGTGTCTCAGTGTCAGCTCCTGTACGGTCCGTGTGTGTGTCTCAGTGTCAGCTCCTGTACGGTCCGTGTGTGTCTCAGAGTCAGCTCCTGTACGGTCCGTGTGTGTCTCAGTGTCAGCTCCGGTAACGTCTGAGTGTGTGTGTCTCAGTGTCAGCTCCTGTACGGTCCGTGTGTGTGTGTCTCAGTGTCAGCTCCTGTACGGTCCGTGTGTGTGTGTCTCAGTGTCAGCTCCTGTACGGTCCGTGTGTGTCTCAGTGTCAGCTCCTGTACGGTCCGTGTGTGTCTCAGTGTCAGCTCCTGTACGGTCCGTGTGTGTCTCAGTGTCAGCTCCTGTACGGTCCGTGTGTGTCTCAGTGTCAGCTCCTGTACGGTCCGTGTGTGTCTCAGTGTCAGCTCCTGTACGGTCCGTGTGTGTGTCTCAGTGTCAGCTCCTGTACGATCCATGTGTGTCTCAGTGTCAGCTCCTGTACGGTCCGTGTGTGTGTGTCTCAGTGTCAGCTCCTGTTCGATCCAGGTATGTGTGTCTCAGTGTCAGCTCCTGTACGGTCCGTGTGTGTGTCTCAGTGTCAGCTCCTGTACGGTCCGTGTGTGTGTCTCAGTGTCAGCTCCTGTACGGTCCGTGTGTGTGTCTCAGTGTCAGCTCCTGTACGGTCCGTGTGTGTGTCTCAGTGTCAGCTCCTGTACGGTCCGTGTGTGTGTGTCTCAGTGTCAGCTCCTGTATGTTCCGTGTGTGTGTGTCTCAGTGTCAGCTCCTGTACGGTCCGTGTGTGTGTGTCTCAGTGTCAGCTCCTGTACGGTCCGTGTGTGTCTCAGTGTCAGCTCCTGTACGGTCCGTGTGTGTGTGTCTCAGTGTCATCTCCTGTACGGTCCGTGTGTGTGTGTCTCAGTGTCAGCTCCTGTACGGTCCGTGTGTGTGTCTCAGTGTCAGCTCCTGTATGTTCCGTGTGTGTGTGTCTCAGTGTCAGCTCCTGTACGGTCCGTGTGTGTGTGTCTCAGTGTCAGCTCCTGTACGGTCCGTGTCTGTATGTTTCAGTGTCAGCTCCTGTACGGTCCCTGTGTATCTCAGTGTCAGCTCCTGTACGGTCTGAGTGTGTGTGTCTCAGTGTCAGCTCCTGTACGGTCCGTGTGTGTGTCTCAGTGTCAGCTCCTGTACGGTCTGTGTGTGTGTGTCTCAGTGTCAGCTCCTGTACAGTCCGTGTGTGTGTCTCAGTGTCAGCTCCTGTACGGTCCGTGTGTGTGTCTCAGTGTCAGCTCCTGTACGGTCCGTGTGTGTGTCTCAGTGTCAGCTCCTGTACGGTCCGTGTGTGTGTTTGTCAGTGTCAGCTCCTGTACGGTCCGTGTGTGTCTCAGTGTCAGCTCCTGTACAGTCCGTGTGTGTGTTTGTCAGTGTCAGCTCCTGTACGGTCCATGTGTGTCTCAGTGTCAGCTCCTGTACGGTCCGTGTGTGTGTCTCAGTGTCAGCTCCTGTACGGTCCGTGTGTGTGTGTCTCAGTGTCAGCTCCTGTACGGTCCGTGTGTGTGTGACTCACTTTCAGCTCCTGTACGTTCCGTGTGTGTGTGTCTCAGTGTCAGCTCCTGTACGGTCTGTGTGTGTCTCAGTGTCAGCTCCTGTACGGTCCGTGTGTGTGTGTCTCAGTGTCAGCTCCTGTACGGTCCGTGTGTGTCTCAGTGTCAGCTCCTGTACGGTCCGTGTGTGTGTGTCTCAGTGTCAGCTCCTGTAAGTTCCGTGTGTGTCTCAGTGTCAGCTCCTGTACAGTCCGTGTGTGTCTCAGTGTCAGCTCCTGTACGGTCCGTGTGTGTGTCTCAGTGTCAGCTCCTGTACGGTCCGTGTGTGTGTGTCTCAGTGTCAGCTCCTGTACGGTCCGTGTGTGTGTCTCAGTGTCAGCTCCTGTACGGTCCGTGTGTGTGTGTCTCAGTGTCAGCTCCTGTACGGTCCGTGTGTGTGTGTCTCAGTGTCAGCTCCTGTACGGTCCGTGTGTGTGTCTCAGTGTCAGCTCCTGTACGGTCCGTGTGTGTGTCTCAGTGTCAGCTCCTGTACGGTCCGTGTGTGTGTCTCAGTGTCAGCTCCTGTACGGTCCGTGTGTGTGTGTCTCAGTGTCAGCTCCTGTACGGTCCGTGTGTGTGTGTCTCAGTGTCAGCTCCTGTACGGTCCGTGTGTGTGTGTCTCAGTGTCAGCTCCTGTACGGTCCGTGTGTGTGTGTCTCAGTGTCAGCTCCTGTACGGTCCGTGTGTGTCTCAGTGTCAGCTCCTGTACGGTCCGTGTGTGTGTCTCAGTGTCAGCTCCTGTACGGTCCGTGTGTGTGTCTCAGTGTCAGCTCCTGTACGGTCCGTGTGTGTGTGTCTCAGTGTCAGCTCCTGTACGGTCCGTGTGTGTGTCTCAGTGTCAGCTCCTGTACGGTCCGTGTGTGTGTCTCAGTGTCAGCTCCTGTACGGTCCGTGTGTGTGTGTCTCAGTGTCAGCTCCTGTACGGTCCGTGTGTGTGTGTCTCAGTGTCAGCTCCTGTACGGTCCGTGTGTGTGTCTCAGTGTCAGCTCCTGTACGGTCCGTGTGTGTCTCAGTGTCAGCTCCTGTACGGTCCGTGTGTGTGTGTCTCAGTGTCAGCTCCTGTACGGTCCGTGTGTGTGTGTCTCAGTGTCAGCTCCTGTACGGTCCGTGTGTGTGTGTCTCAGTGTCAGCTCCTGTACGGTCCGTGTGTGTGTGTCTCAGTGTCAGCTCCTGTACGGTCCGTGTGTGTCTCAGTGTCAGCTCCTGTACGGTCCGTGTGTGTGTCTCAGTGTCAGCTCCTGTACGGTCCGTGTGTGTGTGTCTCAGTGTCAGCTCCTGTACGGTCCGTGTGTGTGTGTCTCAGTGTCAGCTCCTGTACGGTCCGTGTGTGTGTGTCTCAGTGTCAGCTCCTGTACGGTCCGTGTGTGTGTCTCAGTGTCAGCTCCTGTACGGTCCGTGTGTGTCTCAGTGTCAGCTCCTGTACGGTCCGTGTGTGTGTGTCTCAGTGTCAGCTCCTGTACGGTCCGTGTGTGTGTGTCTCAGTGTCAGCTCCTGTACGGTCCGTGTGTGTCTCAGTGTCAGCTCCTGTACGGTCCGTGTGTGTGTGTCTCAGTGTCAGCTCCTGTACGGTCCGTGTGTGTGTGTCTCAGTGTCAGCTCCTGTACGGTCTGTTTGTGTGTGTCTCAGTGTCAGCTCCTGTACGGTCCGTGTGTGTGTCTCTCAGTGTCAGCTCCTGTACGGTCCGTGTGTGTGTGTCTCAGTGTCAGCTCCTGTACGGTCCATATGTGTCTCAGTGTCAGCTCCTGTACGGTCCGTGTGTGTGTGTCTCAGTGTCAGCTCCTGTACGGTCTGTGTGTGTGTGTCTCAGTGTCAGCTCCTGTACGGTCCGTGTGTGTGTCTCAGTGTCAGCTCCTGTACGGTCCGTGTGTGTGTCTCAGTGTCAGCTCCTGTACGGTCCGTGTGTGTGTGTCTCAGTGTCAGCTCCTGTACGGTCCGTGTGTGTGTGTCTCAGTGTCAGCTCCTGTACGGTCCGTGTGTGTGTCTCAGTGTCAGCTCCTGTACGGTCCGTGTGTGTGTGTCTCAGTGTCAGCTCCTGTACGGTCCGTGTGTGTGTCTCAGTGTCAGCTCCTGTACGGTCCGTGTGTGTGTGTCTCAGTGTCAGCTCCTGTACGGTCCGTGTGTGTGTGTCTCAGTGTCAGCTCCTGTACGGTCCGTGTATGTCTGTCTCAGTGTCAGCTCCTGTACGGTCGGTGTGTGTGTGTCTCAGTGTCAGCTCCTGTACGGTCCGTGTGTGTGTGTCTCAGTGTCAGCTCCTGTACGGTCCGTGTGTGTCTCAGTGTCAGCTCCTGTACGGTCCGTGTGTGTCTCAGTGTCAGCTCCTGTACGGTCCGTATGTGTGTCTCAGTGTCAGCTCCTGTACGGTCCGTGTGTGTCTCAGTGTCAGCTCCTGTACGGTCCCTGTGTGTGTGTCTCAGTGTCAGCTCCTGTACGGTCCGTGTGTGTGTGTCTCAGTGTCAGCTCCTGTACGGTCCGTGTGTGTGTGTCTCAGTGTCAGCTCCTGTACGGTCCGTGTGTGTCTCAGTGTCAGCTCCTGTACGGTCCGTGTGTGTGTGTCTCAGTGTCAGCTCCTGTACGGTCCGTGTGTGTGTGTCTCAGTGTCAGCTCCTGTACGGTCCGTGTGTGTGTGTCTCAGTGTCAGCTCCTGTACGGTCCGTGTGTGTGTGTCTCAGTGTCAGCTCCTGTACGGTCTGTGTGTGTCTCAGTGTCAGCTCCTGTACGGTCCGTGTGTGTGTGTCTCAGTGTCAGCTCCTGTACGGTCCGTGTGTGTGTGTCTCAGTGTCAGCTCCTGTACGGTCCGTGTGTGTGTGTCTCAGTGTCAGCTCCTGTACGGTCCGTGTGTGTCCCACTGTCAGCTCCTGTACCCTCCGTGTGTGTGTCTCAGTGTCAGCTCCTGTACGGTCCGTGTGTGTGTCTCAGTGTCAGCTCCTGTACGGTCCGTGTGTGTGTCTCAGTGTCAGCTCCTGTACGGTCCGTGTGTGTGTGTCTCAGTGTCAGCTCCTGTACGGTCCGTGTGTGTGTCTCAGTGTCAGCTCCTGTACGGTCCGTGTGTGTGTCTCAGTGTCAGCTCCTGTACAATCCGTGTGTGTGTGTCTCAGTGTCAGCTCCTGTACGGTCCGTGTGTGTCTCAGTGTCAGCTCCTGTACAGTCCGTATGTCTGTGTCTCAGTGTCAGCTCCTCTACGGTCTGTGTGTGTGTGTCTCAGTGTCAGCTCCTGTACGGTCCGTGTGTGTGTCTCAGTGTCAGCTCCTGTACGTCTGTGTGTGTCTCAGTGTCAGCTCCTGTACGGTCCGTGTGTGTGTGTCTCAGTGTCAGCTCCTGTACGGTCCGTGTGTGTCTCAGTGTCAGCTCCTGTACGGTCTGTGTGTGTGTGTCTCAGTGTCAGCACCTGTACGGTCCGTGTGTGTGTGTCTCAGTGTCAGCTCCTGTACGGTCCGTGTGTGTGTGTCTCAGTGTCAGCTCCTGTACGGTCCATGTGTGTGTCTCAGTGTCAGCTCCTGTACGGTCCGTGTGTGTGTGTCTCAGTGTCAGCTCCTGTACGGTCCGTGTGTGTGTGTCTCAGTGTCAGCTCCTGTACGGTCCGTGTGTGTGTGTCTCAGTGTCAGCTCCTGTACGGTCCATGTGTGTGTCTCAGTGTCAGCTCCTGTACGGTCCGTGTGTGTGTCTCAGTGTCAGCTCCTGTATGGTCTGAGTGTGTGTGTCTCAGTGTCAGCTCCTGTACGGTCCGTGTGTGTGTGTCTCAGTGTCAGCTCCTGTACGGTCCGTGTGTGTGTGTCTCAGTGTCAGCTCCTGTACGGTCCGTGTGTGTGTCTCAGTGTCAGCTCCTGTACGGTCCGTGTGTGTGTGTCTCAGTGTCAGCTCCTGTACGGTCCGTGTGTGTGTCTCAGTGTCAGCTCCTGTACGGTCCGTGTGTGTGTGTCTCAGTGTCAGCTCCTGTACGTTCCGTGTGTGTGTGTCTCAGTGTCAGCTCCTGTACGTTCCGTGTGTGTGTGTCTCAGTGTCAGCTCCTGTACGGTCCGTGTGTGTCTCAGTGTCAGCTCCTGTACAGTCTCTGTGTGTGTGTCTCAGTGTCAGCTCCTTTACGGTCCGTGTGTGTGTCTCAGTGTCAGCTCCTGTACGGTCCGTGTGTGTGTCTCAGTGTCAGCTCCTGTACGGTCTGTGTTTGTGTGTCTCAGTTTCAGCTCCAGTACGTTCCGTGTGTGTGTTTCTCAGTGTCAGCTCCTTTACGTTCCGTTTGTGTGTGTCTCAGTGTTAGCTCCTGTACGGTCCGTGTGTGTGTCTCAGTGTCAGCTCCTGTACGGTCCGTGTGTGTGTGTCTCAGTGTCAGCTCCTGTACGGTCCGTGTGTGTGTGTCTCAGTGTCAGCTCCTGTACGGTCCGTGTGTGTGTCTCAGTGTCAGCTCCTGTACGGTCCGTGTGTGTGTGTCTCAGTGTCAGCTCCTGTACATTCCTTGTATGCGTTTCTCAGTGTCAGCTCCTGTACGGTCCCTGTGTGTGTATCTCAGTGTCAGCTGCTGTACCGTCCGTGTGTGTGTATCTGACTCTCAGCTCCTGTGCAATCCATGTGTGTGTGTCTCACTCTCAGCTCCTGTACGGTCCGTGTGTGTGTCTCAGTGTCAGCTCCTGTACGGTCCGTGTGTGTATCTCAGTGTCAGCTCCTGTACGGTCCGTGTGTGTGTGTCTCAGTGTCAGCTCCTGTACGGTCCGTGTGTGTCTCAGTGTCAGCTCCTGTACGGTCCGTGTGTGTCTCAGTGTCAGCTCCTGTACGGTCCGTGTGTGTCTCAGTGTCAGCTCCTGTACGGTCCGTGTGTGTGTGTCTCAGTGTCAGCTCCTGTACGGTCCGTGTTTGTATCTCAGTGTCAGCTCCTGTACGGTCCGTGTGTGTGTGTCTCAGTGTCAGCTCCTGTACGGTCCGTGTGTGTGTGTCTCAGTGTCAGCTCCTGTACGGTCCGTGTGTGTGTGTCTCAGTGTCAGCTCCTGTACGGTCCGTGTGTGTCTCAGTGTCAGCTCCTGTACGGTCCGTGTGTGTGTGTCTCAGTGTCAGCTCCTGTACGGTCCGTGTGTGTGTCTCAGTGTCAGCTCCTGTACGGTCCGTGTGTGTCTCAGTGTCAGCTCCTGTACGGTCCGTGTGTGTGTCTCAGTGTCAGCTCCTGTACGGTCCGTGTGTGTCTCAGTGTCAGCTCCTGTACGGTCCGTGTGTGTGTCTCAGTGTCAGCTCCTGTACGTTCCGTGTGTGTGTGTCTCAGTGTCAGCTCCTGTACAGTCCATGTGTGTGTCTCAGTGTCAGCTCCTGTACGGTCCGTTTGTGTGTGTCTCAGTGTCAGCTCCTGTACGGTCCGTGTGTGTGTGTCTCAGTGTCAGCTCCTGTACGGTCCGTGTGTGTGTCTCAGTGTCAGCTCCTGTACGGTCCGTGTGTGTGTGTCTCAGTGTCAGCTCCTGTACGGTCCGTGTGTGTGTCTCAGTGTCAGCTCCTGTACGGTCCGTGTGTGTGTCTCAGTGTCAGCTCCTGTACGGTCCGTGTGTGTGTCTCAGTGTCAGCTCCTGTACGGTCCGTGTGTGTCTCAGTGTCAGCTCCTGTACGGTCCGTGTGTGTGTCTCAGTGTCAGCTCCTGTACGGTCCGTGTGTGTGTCTCAGTGTCAGCTCCTGTACGGTCCGTGTGTGTGTGTCTCAGTGTCAGCTCCTGTACGGTCCGTGTGTGTGTGTCTCAGTGTCAGCTCCTGTACGGTCCGTGTGTGTGTCTCAGTGTCAGCTCCTGTACGGTCCGTGTGTGTGTCTCAGTGTCAGCTCCTGTACGGTCCGTGTGTGTGTCTCAGTGTCAGCTCCTGTACGGTCCGTGTGTGTCTCAGTGTCAGCTCCTGTACGGTCCGTGTGTGTGTCTCAGTGTCAGCTCCTGTACGGTCCGTGTGTGTGTGTCTCAGTGTCAGCTCCTGTACGGTCCGTGTGTGTGTGTCTCAGTGTCAGCTCCTGTACGGTCCGTGTGTGTGTCTCAGTGTCAGCTCCTGTACGGTCCGTGTGTGTGTGTCTCAGTGTCAGCTCCTGTACGGTCCGTGTGTGTGTGTCTCAGTGTCAGCTCCTGTACGGTCCGTGTGTGTGTGTCTCAGTGTCAGCTCCTGTACGGTCCGTGTGTGTGTCTCAGTGTCAGCTCCTGTACGGTCCGTGTGTGTGTGTCTCAGTGTCAGCTCCTGTACGGTCCGTGTGTGTGTGTCTCAGTGTCAGCTCCTGTACGGTCCGTGTGTGTGTCTCAGTGTCAGCTCCTGTACGGTCCGTGTGTGTGTCTCAGTGTCAGCTCCTGTACGGTCCGTGTGTGTGTGTCTCAGTGTCAGCTCCTGTACGGTCCGTGTGTGTGTGTCTCAGTGTCAGCTCCTGTACGGTCCGTGTGTGTCTCAGTGTCAGCTCCTGTACGGTCCGTGTGTGTGTCTCAGTGTCAGCTCCTGTACGGTCCGTGTGTGTGTGTCTCAGTGTCAGCTCCTGTACGGTCCGTGTGTGTGTCTCAGTGTCAGCTCCTGTACGGTCCGTGTGTGTGTCTCAGTGTCAGCTCCTGTACGGTCCGTGTGTGTCTCAGTGTCAGCTCCTGTACGGTCCCTGTGTGTCTCAGTGTCAGCTCCTGTAGAGTCCATGTGAGTGTGTCTCAGTGTCAGCTCCTGTACGGTCCGTGTGTGTGTCTCAGTGTCAGCTTATGTACGGTCCATGTGTGTCTCAGTGTCAGCTCCTGTACGGTCCGTGTGTGTGTGTCTCAGTGTCAGCTCCTGTACGGTCCGTGTGTGTGTGTCTCAGTGTCAGCTCCTGTACGGTCCGTGTGTGTGTGTCTCAGTGTCAGCTCCTGTACGGTCCGTGTGTGTCTCAGTGTCAGCTCCTGTACGGTCCGTGTGTGTGTGTCTCAGTGTCAGCTCCTGTACGGTCCGTGTGTGTGTGTCTCAGTGTCAGCTCCTGTACGGTCCGTGTGTGTGTCTCAGTGTCAGCTCCTGTACGGTCCGTGTGTGTGTGTCTCAGTGTCAGCTCCTGTACGGTCCGTGTGTGTGTCTCAGTGTCAGCTCCTGTACGTTCCGTGTGTGTGTCTCAGTGTCAGCTCCTGTACGGTCCGTGTGTGTCTCAGTGTCAGCTCCTGTACGGTCCGTGTGTGTCTCAGTGTCAGCTCCTGTACGGACCGTGTGTGTGTGTCTCAGTGTCAGCTCCTGTACGGTCCGTGTGTGTGTCTCAGTGTCAGCTCCTGTACGGTCCGTGTGTGTCTCAGTGTCAGCTCCTGCACAGTCCGTCTGTGTGTTTGCCAGTGTCAGCTCCTGTACGGTCCGTGTGTGTCTCAGTGTCAGCTCCTGTACGGTCCGTGTGTGTCTCAGTGTCAGCTCCTGTACGGTCCGTGTGTGTGTGTCTCAGTGTCAGCTCCTGTACGGTCCGTGTGTGTGTGTCTCAGTGTCAGCTCCTGTACGGTCCGTGTGTGTGTCTCAGTGTCAGCTCCTGTACGGTCCGTGTGTGTGTCTCAGTGTCAGCTCCTGTACGAACCGTGTGTGTGTGTCTCAGTGTCAGCTCCTGTACGTTATGTGTGTGTCTGTCTCAGTGTCAGCTCCTATACAGTCTGTGTGTGTGTGTCTCCGTGTCAGCTCCTGTAAGTTCCGTGTGTGTGTGTCTCAGTGTCAGCTCCTGTACGGTCTGTGTGTGTCTCAGTGTCAGCTCCTGTACGGTCCGTGTGTGTGTGTCTCAGTGTCAGCTCCTGTACGGTCCGTGTGTGTGTGTCTCAGTGTCAGCTCCTGTACGGTCCGTGTGTGTGTCTCAGTGTCAGCTCCTGTACGGTCCGTGTGTGTCTCAGTGTCAGCTCCTGTACGGTCCGTGTGTGTGTCTCAGTGTCAGCTCCTGTACGGTCCGTGTGTGTGTGTCTCAGTGTCAGCTCCTGTACGGTCCGTGTGTGTGTGTCTCAGTGTCAGCTCCTGTACGGTCCGTGTGTGTGTGTCTCAGTGTCAGCTCCTGTACGGTCCGTGTGTGTGTGTCTCAGTGTCAGCTCCTGTACGGTCCGTGTGTGTCTCAGTGTCAGCTCCTGTACGGTCCGTGTGTGTGTGTCTCAGTGTCAGCTCCTGTACGGTCCGTGTGTGTCTCAGTGTCAGCTCCTGTACGGTCCGTGTGTGTGTGTCTCAGTGTCAGCTCCTGTACGGTCCGTGTGTGTGTGTCTCAGTGTCAGCTCCTGTACGGTCCGTGTGTGTCTCAGTGTCAGCTCCTGTACGGTCCGTGTGTGTGTGTCTCAGTGTCAGCTCCTGTACGGTCCGTGTGTGTGTGTCTCAGTGTCAGCTCCTGTACGGTCCGTGTGTGTGTCTCAGTGTCAGCTCCTGTACGGTCCGTGTGTGTGTGTCTCAGTGTCAGCTCCTGTACGGTCCGTGTGTGTGTGTCTCAGTGTCAGCTCCTGTACGGTCCGTGTGTGTGTGTCTCAGTGTCAGCTCCTGTACGGTCCGTGTGTGTGTCTCAGTGTCAGCTCCTGTACGGTCCGTGTGTGTGTGTCTCAGTGTCAGCTCCTGTACGGTCCGTGTGTGTGTGTCTCAGTGTCAGCTCCTGTACGGTCCGTGTGTGTGTGTCTCAGTGTCAGCTCCTGTACGGTCCGTGTGTGTGTGTCTCAGTGTCAGCTCCTGTACGGTCCGTGTGTGTGTGTCTCAGTGTCAGCTCCTGTACGGTCCGTGTGTGTGTGTCTCAGTGTCAGCTCCTGTACGGTCCGTGTGTGTGTCTCAGTGTCAGCTCCTGTACGGTCCGTGTGTGTGTCTCAGTGTCAGCTCCTGTACGGTCCGTGTGTGTCTCAGTGTCAGCTCCTGTACGGTCCGTGTGTGTGTGTCTCAGTGTCAGCTCCTGTACGGTCCGTGTGTGTGTGTCTCAGTGTCAGCTCCTGTACGGTCCGTGTGTGTGTGTCTCAGTGTCAGCTCCTGTACGGTCTGTGTGTGTGTGTCTCAGTGTCAGCTCCTGTACGGTCCGTGTGTGTGTGTCTCAGTGTCAACTCGTGTACGGTCCGTGTGTGTCTCAGTGTCAGCTCCTGTACGGTCCGTGTGTGTGTGTCTCAGTGTCAGCTCCTGTACGGTCCGTGTGTGTGTGTCTCAGTGTCAGCTCCTGTAAATCCCGTGTGTGTCTCAGTTTCAGCTCCTGTACGGTCCGTGTGTATGTGTCTCAGTGGCAGCTCCTGTACGGTCCGTGTGTGTGTCTCAGTGTCAGCTCCTGTACGATTTGTGTGTGTCTCTCAGTGTCAGCTCCTGTACGGTCTGTGTGTGTCTCAGTGTCAGCTCCTGTACGGTCCGTGTGTGTGTGTCTCAGTGTCAGCTCCTGTACAGTGCGTGTATGTGTGTCTCAGTGTCAGCTCCTGTACAGTCTGTGTGTGTGTCTCATTGTCAGCTCCTGTACGGTCCGTGTGTGTGTGTCTCAGTGTCAGCTCCTGTACGGTCTGTGTGTGTGTCTCAGTGTCAGCTCCTGTACAGTCCGTGTGTGTGTGTCTCAGTGTCAGCTCCTGTACGGTCCATGTGTGTCCCAGTGTCAGCTCCTGTACGGTCCGTGTGTGTGTGTCTCAGTGTCAGCTCCTGTACGGTCCGTGTGTGTCTCAGTGTCAGCTCCTGTACGGTCCGTGTGTATGTGTGTCTCAGTGTCAGCTCCTGTACGGTCCGTATGCGTCTGTCTCAGTGTCAGCTTCTGTACGGTCCGTGTGTGTGTCTCAGTGTCAGCTCCTGTACGGTCCGTGTGTGTGTCTCACTGTCAGCTCCTGTACGGTCCGTGTGTGTCTCAGTGTCAGCTCCTGTACGGTCCGTGTGTGTGTGTCTCAGTGTCAGCTCCTGTACGGTCCGTGTGTGTGTGTCTCAGTGTCAGCTCCTGTACGGTCCGTGTGTGTGTGTCTCAGTGTCAGCTCCTGTACGGTCCGTGTGTGTGTGTCTCAGTGTCAGCTCCTGTACGGTCCGTGTGTGTGTGTCTCAGTGTCAGCTCCTGTACGGTCCGTGTGTGTCTCAGTGTCAGCTCCTGTACGGTCCGTGTGTGTGTGTCTCAGTGTCAGCTCCTGTACGTTCCGTGTGTGTGTTTCTCAGTGTCAGCTCCTGTACGGTCCGTGTGTGTCTCAGTGTCAGCTCCTGTACGGTCTGTGTGTGTCTCAGTGTCAGCTCCTGTATGGTTCGTGTGTTTGTGTCTCAGTGTCAGCTCCTGTACGGTCCGTGTGTGTGTGTCTCAGTGTCATCTCCTGTACGGTCCGTGTGTGTGTCTCAGTGTCAGCTCCTGTACGGTCCGTGTGTGTCTCAGTGTCAGCTCCTGTACGGTCCGTGTGTGTGTGTCTCAGTGTCAGCTCCTGTACGGTCCGTGTGTGTGTGTCTCAGTGTCAGCTCCTGTACGGTCCGTGTGTGTCTCAGTGTCAGCTCCTGTACGGTCCATGTGTGTGTGGCTCACTGTCAGCTCCTGTACGTTCCGTGTGTGTGTGTCTCAGTGTCAGCTCCTGTACGTTGCGTGTGTGTGTGTCTCAGTGTCAGCTCCAGTACGGTCTGTGTGTGTGTGTCTCAGTGTCAGCTCCTGTACGGTCCACGTGTGTCTCAGTGTCAGCTTCTGTGCGGTCCGTGTGTGTGTCTCATGTCAGCTCCTGTACGGTCCGTGTGTGTGTCTCACTGTCAGCTCCTGTACGGTCCGTGTGTGTGTGTCTCAGTGTCAGCTCCTGTACGGTCCGTGTGTTTGTGTACCTTTGTCAGCTCCTGTACGGTCCGTGTGTGTCTCAGTGTCAGCTCCTGTACGGTCCGCGTGTGTCTCAGTGTCAGCTCCTGTACGGTCCGTGTGTGTGTGTCTCAGTGTCAGCTCCTGTACGGTCCGTGTGTGTCTCAGTGTCAGTTCCTGTACGGTCCGTGTGTGTGTGTCTCAGTGTCAGCTCCTGTACGGTCTGTTTGTGTGTGTCTCAGTGTCAGCTCCTGTACGGTCCGTGTGTGTATGTCTCAGTGTCAGATCCTGTAGGGTCTGTGTGTATGTGTCTCAGTGTCAGCTCCTGTACGCTCCATGTCTGTATGTCTCAGTGCCAGCTCCTGTACGGTCCGTGTGTGTGTCTCAGTGTCAGCTCCTGTACGGTCCGTGTGTGTTTCTCAGTGTCAGCTCCTGTACGGTCCGTGTGTGTCTCAGTGTCAGCTCCTGTACGGTCCGTGTGTGTGTGTCTCAGTGTCAGCTCCTGTACGGTCCGTGTGTGTGTGTCTCAGTGTCAGCTCCTGTACGGTCCGTGTGTGTGTCTCAGTGTCAGCTCCTGTACGGTCCGTGTGTGTGTGTCTCAGTGTCAGCTCCTGTACGGTCCGTGTGTGTGTGTCTCAGTGTCAGCTCCTGTACGGTCCGTGTGTGTGTCTCAGTGTCAGCTCCTGTACGGTCCGTGTGTGTCTCAGTGTCAGCTCCTGTACGGTCCGTGTGTGTCTCAGTGTCAGCTCCTGTACGGTCCGTGTGTGTGTGTCTCAGTGTCAGCTCCTGTACGGTCCGTGTGTGTGTGTCTCAGTGTCAGCTCCTGTACGGTCCGTGTGTGTCTCAGTGTCAGCTCCTGTACGGTCCGTGTGTGTCTCAGTGTCAGCTCCTGTACGGTCCGTGTGTGTGTCTCAGTGTCAGCTCCTGTACGGTCCGTGTGTGTCTCAGTGTCAGCTCCTGTACGGTCCGTGTGTGTGTGTCTCAGTGTCAGCTCCTGTACGGTCCATGTGTGTGTGTGTCTCAGTGTCAGCTCCTGTACGGTCCGTGTGTGTGTCTCAGTGTCAGCTCCTGTACGGTCCCTGTGTGTCTCAGTGTCAGCTCCTGTACGGTCCGTGTGTGTGTGTCTCAGTGTCAGCTCCTGTACGGTCCGTGTGTGTGTGTCTCAGTGTCAGCTCCTGTACGGTCCGTGTGTGTGTGTCTCAGTGTCAGCTCCTGTACGGTCCGTGTGTGTGTGTCTCAGTGTCAGCTCCTGTACGGTCTGTGTGTGTGTCTCAGTGTCAGCTCCTGTACGGTCCGTGTGTGTGTGTCTCAGTGTCAGCTCCTGTACGGTCCGTGTGTGTGTGTCTCAGTGTCAGCTCCTGTACGGTCCGTGTGTGTGTGTCTCAGTGTCAGCTCCTGTACGGTCCGTGTGTGTCTCAGTGTCAGCTCCTGTACGGTCCGTGTGTGTGTCTCAGTGTCAGCTCCTGTACGGTCTGTGTGTGTGTGTCTCAGTGTCAGCTCCTGTACGGTCCGTGTGTGTGTGTCTCAGTGTCAACTCCTGTACGGTCTGTATGTGTCTCAGTGTCAGCTCCTGTACGGTCCGTGTGTGTGTGTCTCAGTGTCAGCTCCTGTATGGTCCGTATGTGTCTCAGTGTCAGCTCCTCTACAATCCGTGTGTGTGTGTCTCAGTGTCAGCTCCTGTACGGTCCGTGTGTGTCTCAGTGTCAGCTCCTGTACCCTCCGTGTGTGTCTCAGTGTCAGCTCCTGTACGGTCCGTGTGTGTGTGTCTCAGTGTCAGCTCCTGTACGGTCCATGTGTGTGTCTCAGTGTCAGCTTCTGTACGGTCTGTGTGTGTGTCTCACTGTCAGCTCCTGTACGGTCCGTGTGTGTGTGTCTCAGTGTCAGCTCCTGTACGGTCCGTGTGTGTGTCTCAGTGTCAGCTCCTGTACGGTCCGTGTGTGTGTGTCTCAGTGTCAGCTCCTGTACGGTCCGTGTGTTTGTGTCAGTGTCAGCTCCTGTACGGTCCGTGTGTGTGTGTCTCAGTGTCAGCTCCTGTACGGTCCGTGTGTGTCTCAGTGTCAGCTCCTGTACGGTCCGTGTGTGTGTGTCTCAGTGTCAGCTCCTGTACGGTCCGTGTGTGTGTGTCTCAGTGTCAGCTCCTGTACGGTCCGTGTGTGTGTGTCTCAGTGTCAGCTCCTGTACGGTCCGTGTGTGTGTGTCTCAGTGTCAGCTCCTGTACGGTCCGTGTGTGTGTCTCAGTGTCAGCTCCTGTACGGTCCGTGTGTGTGTGTCTCAGTGTCAGCTCCTGTACGGTCCGTGTGTGTGTGTCTCAGTGTCAGCTCCTGTACGGTCCGTGTGTGTGTCTCAGTGTCAGCTCCTGTACGGTCCGTGTGTGTCTCAGTGTCAGCTCCTGTACGGTCCGTGTGTGTGTGTCTCAGTGACAGCTCCTGTACGGTCCGTGTTTGTATCTCAGTGTCAGCTCCTGTACGGTCCGTGTGTATCTCAGTGTCAGCTCCTGTACGGTCCGTGTGTGCGTATCTCAGTGTCAGCTCCTGTACGGTCCATGTGTGTGTGTGTCTCAGTGTCAGCTCCTGTACGGTCCGTGTGTGTGTGACTCAGTGTCAGCTCCTGTACGGTCCGTGTGTGTGTGTCTCAGTGTCAGCTCCTGTACGGTCCGTGTGTGTGTCTCAGTGTCAGCTCCTGTACGGTCCGTGTGTGTCTCAGTGTCAGCTCCTGTACGGTCCGTGTGTGTGTCTCAGTGTCAGCTCCTGTACGGTCCGTGTGTGTGTGTCTCAGTGTCAGCTCCTGTACGGTCCGTGTGTGTGTCTCAGTGTCAGCTCCTGTACGGTCCGTGTGTGTGTCTCAGTGTCAGCTCCTGTACGGTCCGTGTGTGTGTGTCTCAGTGTCAGCTCCTGTACGGTCCGTGTGTGTGTGTCTCAGTGTCAGCTCCTGTACGGTCCGTGTGTGTGTCTCAGTGTCAGCTCCTGTACGGTCCGTGTGTGTGTGTCTCAGTGTCAGCTCCTGTACGGTCCGTGTGTGTGTGTCTCAGTGTCAGCTCCTGTACGGTCCGTGTGTGTGTCTCAGTGTCAGCTCCTGTACGGTCCGTGTGTGTGTGTCTCAGTGTCAGCTCCTGTACGGTCCGTGTGTGTGTCTCAGTGTCAGCTCCTGTACGGTCCGTGTGTGTGTCTCAGTGTCAGCTCCTGTACGGTCCGTGTGTGTGTCTCAGTGTCAGCTCCTGTACGGTCCGTGTGTGTGTCTCAGTGTCAGCTCCTGTACGGTCCGTGTGTGTGTCTCAGTGTCAGCTCCTGTACGGTCCGTGTGTGTGTGTCTCAGTGTCAGCTCCTGTACGGTCCGTGTGTGTGTGTCTCAGTGTCAGCTCCTGTACGGTCCGTGTGTGTGTCTCAGTGTCAGCTCCTGTACGGTCCGTGTGTGTGTCTCAGTGTCAGCTCCTGTACGGTCCGTGTGTGTGTGTCTCAGTGTCAGCTCCTGTACGGTCCGTGTGTGTGTCTCAGTGTCAGCTCCTGTACGGTCCGTGTGTGTCTCAGTGTCAGCTCCTGTACGGTCCGTGTGTGTGTCTCAGTGTCAGCTCCTGTACGGTCCGTGTGTGTCTCAGTGTCAGCTCCTGTACGGTCCGTGTGTGTCTCAGTGTCAGCTCCTGTACGGTCCGTGTGTGTGTGTCTCAGTGTCAGCTCCTGTACGGTCCGTGTGTGT
The DNA here is from genome assembly GCF_017639515.1 of Carcharodon carcharias. Taxonomy (NCBI): domain Eukaryota; kingdom Metazoa; phylum Chordata; class Chondrichthyes; order Lamniformes; family Lamnidae; genus Carcharodon; species Carcharodon carcharias. The sequence goes on from NW_024470773.1 coordinate 205,031, forward strand.
GTCTCAGTGTCAGCTCCTGTACGGTCCGTGTGTGTGTCTCAGTGTCAGCTCCTGTACGGTCCGTGTGTGTGTCTCAGTGTCAGCTCCTGTACGGTCCGTGTGTGTGTGTCTCAGTGTCAGCTCCTGTACGGTCCGTGTGTGTGTGTCTCAGTGTCAGCTCCTGTACGGTCCGTGTGTGTGTGTCTCAGTGTCAGCTCCTGTACGGTCCGTGTGTGTGTGTCTCAGTGTCAGCTCCTGTACGGTCCGTGTGTGTGTCTCAGTGTCAGCTCCTGTACGGTCCGTGTGTGTGTCTCAGTGTCAGCTCCTGTACGGTCTGTGTGTTTGTATCTCAGTGTCAGCTCCTGTACGGTCCGTGTGTGTGTGTAAAGTGTCAGCTCCTGTACGGTCCGTGTGTGTCTCAGTGTCAGCTCCTGTACGGTCCGTGTGTGTCTCAGTGTCAGCTCCTGTACGGTCCGTGTGTGTGTGTCTCAGTGTCAGCTCCTGTACGGTCCGTGTGTGTGTGTCTCAGTGTCAGCTCCTGTACGGTCCGTGTGTGTGTGTCTCAGTGTCAGCTCCTGTACGGTCCGTGTGTGTGTGTCTCAGTGTCAGCTCCTGTACGGTCCGTGTGTGTCTCAGTGTCAGCTCCTGTACAGTCTGTGTGTGTGTCTCAGCGTCAGCACCTGTACGATCCGTGTGTGTCTCAGTGTCAGATCCTGTACCGTCTGTGTGTGTGTGTTTCCGTGTCAGCTCCTGTACGTTCCGTGTGTGTGTGTCTCAGTGTCAGCTCCTGTACGGTCCGTGTGTGTCTCAGTGTCAGCTCCTGTACGGTCCGTGTGTGTGTGTCTCAGTGTCAGCTCCTGTACGGTCCGTGTGTGTGTCTCAGTGTCAGCTCCTGTACGGTCCGTGTGTGTCTCAGTGTCAGCTCCTGTACGGTCCGTGTGTGTGTGTCTCAGTGTCAGCTCCTGTACGGTCCGTGTGTGTGTCTCAGTGTCAGCTCCTGTACGGTCCGTGTGTGTGTGTCTCAGTGTCAGCTCCTGTACGGTCCGTGTGTGTGTCTCAGTGTCAGCTCCTGTACGGTCCGTGTGTGTGTGTCTCAGTGTCAGCTCCTGTACGGTCCGTGTGTGTGTCTCAGTGTCAGCTCCTGTACGGTCCGTGTGTGTGTGTCTCAGTGTCAGCTCCTGTACGGTCCGTGTGTGTGTCTCAGTGTCAGCTCCTGTACGGTCCGTGTGTGTGTGTCTCAGTGTCAGCTCCTGTACGGTCCGTGTGTGTGTGTCTCAGTGTCAGCTCCTGTACGGTCCGTGTGTGTGTCTCAGTGTCAGCTCCTGTACGGTCCGTGTGTGTCTCAGTGTCAGCTCCTGTACGGTCTGTGTGTGTGTGTCTCAGTGTCAGCTCCTGTACGGTCCGTGTGTGTACCTCAGTGTCAGCTCCTGTACGGTCTGTGTGTGTCTCAGTGTCAGCTCCTGTACGGTCTGTGTGTGTGTGTCTCAGTGTCAGCTCCTGTACGGTCCGTGTGTGTGTGTCTCAGTGTCAGCTCCTGTACGTTCCGTGTGTGTGTTTCTCAGTGTCAGCTCCTGTACGGTCTGTATGTGTCTTAGTGTCAGCTCCTGTACGGTCCGTGTGTGTGTGTCTCAGTGTCAGCTCCTTTACGGTCCGTGTGTGTGTGTCTCAGTGTCAGCTCCTGTACGTTCCACGTGTGTGTGTCTCAGTGTCAGCTCCTGTATGTTCCGTGTGTGTGTCTGTCTCAGTGTCAGCTCCTGTATGTTCCGTGTGTGTCTGTCTCAGTGTCAGCTCCTGTACGGTCCGTGTGTGTGTGTCTCAGTGTCAGCTCCTGTACGGTCCGTGTGTGTGTGTCTCAGTGTCAGCTCCTGTACGGTCCGTGTGTGTGTGTCTCAGTGTCAGCTCCTGTACGGTCCGTGTGTGTCTCAGTGTCAGCTCCTGTACAGTCCGTGTGTGTGTGTCTCAGTGTCAGCTCCTGTACGGTCCGTGTGTGTGTGTCTCAGTGTCAGCTCCTGTACGATCTGTGTGTGTCTCAGTGTCAGCTCCTGTACGGTCCGTGTGTGTCTCAGTGTCAGCTCCTGTACGGTCCGTGTGTGTCTCAGTGTCAGCTCCTGTACGGTCCGTGTGTGTCTCAGTGTCAGCTCCTGTACGGTCCGTGTGTGTGTGTCTCAGTGTCAGCTCCTGTACGGTCCGTGTGTGTGTCTCAGTGTCAGCTCCTGTACGGTCCGTGTGTGTGTCTCAGTGTCAGCTCCTGTACGGTCCGTGTGTGTGTGTCTCAGTGTCAGCTCCTGTACGGTCCGTGTGTGTGTGTCTCAGTGTCAGCTCCTGTACGGTCCGTGTGTGTCTCAGTGTCAGCTCCTGTACGGTCCGTGTGTGTGTCTCAGTGTCAGCTCCTGTACGGTCCGTGTGTGTGTCTCAGTGTCAGCTCCTGTACGGTCCATGTGTGTGTCTCAGTGTCAGCTCCTGTACGGTCCGTGTGTGTGTCTCAGTGTCAGCTCCTGTACGGTCCGTGTGTGTGTCTCAGTGTCAGCTCCTGTACGGTCCGTGTGTGTGTGTCTCAGTGTCAGCTCCTGTACGGTCCGTGTGTGTGTGTCTCAGTGTCAGCTCCTGTACGGTCCGTGTGTGTGTCTCAGTGTCAGCTCCTGTACGGTCCGTGTGTGTGTGTCTCAGTGTCAGCTCCTGTACGGTCCGTGTGTGTGTGTCTCAGTGTCAGCTCCTGTACGGTCCGTGTGTGTGTCTCAGTGTCAGCTCCTGTACGGTCCGTGTGTGTGTGTCTCAGTGTCAGCTCCTGTACGGTCCGTGTGTGTGTCTCAGTGTCAGCTCCTGTACGGTCCGTGTGTGTGTCTCAGTGTCAGCTCCTGTACGGTCCGTGTGTGTGTCTCAGTGTCAGCTCCTGTACGGTCCGTGTGTGTGTGTCTCAGTGTCAGCTCCTGTACGGTCCGTGTGTGTCTCAGTGTCAGCTCCTGTACGGTCCGTGTGTGTGTGTCTCAGTGTCAGCTCCTGTACGGTCCGTGTGTGTGTGTCTCAGTGTCAGCTCCTGTACGGTCCGTGTGTGTCTCAGTGTCAGCTCCTGTACGGTCCGTGTGTGTGTGTCTCAGTGTCAGCTCCTGTACGGTCCGTGTGTGTGTCTCAGTGTCAGCTCCTGTACGGTCCGTGTGTGTCTCAGTGTCAGCTCCTGTACGGTCCGTGTGTGTGTGTCTCAGTGTCAGCTCCTGTACGGTCCGTGTGTGTGTGTCTCAGTGTCAGCTCCTGTACGGTCCGTGTGTGTGTCTCAGTGTCAGCTCCTGTACGGTCCGTGTGTGTGTGTCTCAGTGTCAGCTCCTGTACGGTCCGTGTGTGTGTCTCAGTGTCAGCTCCTGTACGGTCCGTGTGTGTGTGTCTCAGTGTCAGCTCCTGTACGGTCCGTGTGTGTGTGTCTCAGTGTCAGCTCCTGTACGGTCTGTGTGTGTCTCAGTGTCAGCTCCTGTACGGTCCATGTGTGTCTGTCTCAGTGTCAGCTCCTGTACAGTCTGTGTGACTGTGTCTCAGTGTCAGCTCCTGTAAGGTCCGTGTGTGTGTCTCAGTGTCAGCTCCTGTACGGTCCGTGTGTGTGTCTCAGTGTCAGCTCCTGTACGGTCCGTGTGTGTGTGTCTCAGTGTCAGCTCCTGTACGGTCCGTGTGTGTGTGTCTCAGTGTCAGCTCCTGTACGGTCCATGTGTGTCTCAGTGTCAGCTCCTGTACGGTCCGTGTGTGTGTGTCTCAGTGTCAGCTCCTGTACGGTCCGTGTGTGTGTGTCTCAGTGTCAGCTCCTGTACAATCCGTGTGTGTGTGTCTCAGTGTCAGCTCCTGTACGGTCCGTGTGTGTGTCTCAGTGTCAGCTCCTGTACGGTCCGTGTGTGTGTCTCAGTGTCAGCTCCTGTACGGTCCGTGTGTGTGTCTCACTGTCAGCTTCTGTACGGTCCATGTGTGTCTCAGTGTCAGCTTCTGTACGGTCCGTGTGTGTGTCTCAGTGTCAGCTCCTGTACGGTCCGTGTGTGTCTCACTGTCAGCTCCTGTACGGTCCGTGTGTTTGACTCAGTGCCGGCTCCTGTACAGTCCGCGTATGCGTATCTCACTGTCAGCTCCTCTACGGTCCATGTGTGTGTGTGTCTCAGTGTCAGCTCCTGTACGGTCTGTGTGTGTCTCAGTGTCAGCTCCTGTACAGTCTATGTGTGTGTGTCTCAGTGTCAGCTCCTGTACGGTCCGTGTGTTTGACTCAGTGCCGGCTCCTGTACAGTCCGCGTATGCGTATCTCAGTGTCAGCTCCTGTACGGTCTGTTTGTGTCTCAGTGTCAGCTCCTGTACGGTCTGTTTGTGTCTCAGTGTCAGCTCCTGTACGGTCCGTGTGTGTGTCTCAGTGTCAGCTCCTGTACGGTCCGTGTGTGTGTGTCTCAGTGTCAGCTCCTGTACGGTCCGTGTGTGTGTGTCTCAGTGTCAGCTCCTGTACACTCTGTGTGTGTGTGTCTCAGTGTCAGCTCCTGTACGGTCCGTGTGTGTGTCTCAGTGTCAGCTCCTGTACGGTCCGTGTGTGTGTCTCAGTGTCAGCTCCTGCACTGTCCGTGTGTGTGTTTCAGTGTCAGCTCCTGGACGGTCCGTGTGTGTTTTGCAGTGTCAGCTCCTGTACGGTCTGTGTGTGTTTTTCAGTGTCAGCTGCTGTACGGTCCGTGTGTGTCTCAGTGTCAGCTCCTGGACGGTCCGTGTGTGTGTCTCAGTGTCAGCTCCTGTACGGTCCGTGTGTGTGTCTCAGTGTCAGCTCCTGTACGGTCCGTGTGTGTCTCAGTGTCAGCTCCTGTACGGTCCGTGTGTGTGTGTCTCAGTGTCAGCTCCTGTACGGTCCGTGTGTGTGTGTCTCAGTGTCAGCTCCTGTACGGTCCGTGTGTGTGTGTCTCAGTGTCAGCTCCTGTACGGTCTGTGTGTGTCTCAGTGTCAGCTCCTGTACGGTCCGTGTGTGTGTGTCTCAGTGTCAGCTCCTGTACGGTCCGTGTGTGTGTGTCTCAGTGTCAGCTCCTGTACGGTCCGTGTGTGTGTGTCTCAGTGTCAGCTCCTGTACGGTCCGTGTGTGCGTATCTCAGTGTCAGCTCCTGTACGGTCCATGTGTGTGTGTGTCTCAGTGTCAGCTCCTGTACGGTCCGTGTGTGTGTGTCTCAGTGTCAGCTCCTGTACGGTCCATGTGTGTGTGTGTCTCAGTGTCAGCTCCTGTACAGTCCGTGTGTGTGTGTCTCAGTGTCAGCTCCTGTACGGTCCGCGTATGTGTGTCTCAGTGTCAGCTCCTGTACATTCAGTGTGTGTGTGTCTCAGTGTCAGCTCCTGTACGGTCCGTGTGTGTGTGTGTGTCAGTGTCAGCTCCTGTACAGTCTCTGTGTGTGTGTCTCAGTGTCAGCTCCTTTACGGTCCGTGTGTGTGTCTCAGTGTCAGCTCCTGTACGGTCCCTGTGTATCTCAGTGTCAGCTGCTGTACCGTCCGTGTGTGTGTCTCAGTGTCAGCTCCTGTACGGTCCGTGTGTGTGTGTCTCAGTGTCAGCTCCTGTACGGTCCGTGTGTGTGTGTCTCAGTGTCAGCTCCTGTACGGTCCGTGTGTGTGTGTCTCAGTGTCAGCTCCTGTACGGTCCGTGTGTGTGTTTCAGTGTCAGCTCCTGTACGGTCCGTGTGTGTCTCAGTGTCAGCTCCTGTACGGTCCGTGTGTGTGTCTCATTTTCAGCTCCTGTACGGTCCGTGTGTGTGTGTCTCAGTGTCAGCTCCTGTACGGTCTGTGTGTGTGTCTCAGTGTCAGCTCCTGTACGGTCCGTGTGTGTGTGTCTCAGTGTCAGCTCCTGTACGGTCCGTGTGTGTGTGTCTCAGTGTCAGCTCCTGTACGGTCCGTGTGTGTGTGTCTCAGTGTCAGCTCCTGTACGGTCTGTGTGTGTCTCAGTGTCAGCTCCTGTACGGTCCGTGTGTGTGTGTCTCAGTGTCAGCTCCTGTACGGTCCGTGTGTGTCTCAGTGTCAGCTCCTGTACGGTCCGTGTGTGTATCTCAGTGTCAGCTCCTGTACGGTCCGTGTGTGTGTGTCTCAGTGTCAGCTCCTGTACGGTCCGTGTGTGTGTGTCTCAGTGTCAGCTCCTGTACGGTCCGTGTGTGTGTGTCTCAGTGTCAGCTCCTGTACGGTCCGTGTGTGTGTCTCAGTGTCAGCTCCTGTACGGTCCGTGTGTGTCTCAGTGTCAGCTCCTGTACGGTCCGTGTGTGTGTGTCTCAGTGTCAGCTCCTGTACGGTCCGTGTGTGTGTGTCTCAGTGTCAGCTCCTGTACGGTCCGTGTGTGTGTGTCTCAGTGTCAGCTCCTGTACGGTCCGTGTGTGTGTGTCTCAGTGTCAGCTCCTGTACGGTCCGTGTGTGTGTCTCAGTGTCAGCTCCTGTACGGTCCGTGTGTGTGTCTCAGTGTCAGCTCCTGTACGGTCCGTGTGTGTCTCAGTGTCAGCTCCTGTACGGTCCGTGTGTGTGTGTCTCAGTGTCAGCTCCTGTACGGTCCGTGTGTGTGTGTCTCAGTGTCAGCTCCTGTACGGTCCGTGTGTGTCTCAGTGTCAGCTCCTGTACGGTCCGTGTGTGTGTGTCTCAGTGTCAGCTCCTGTACGGTCCGTGTGTGTGTCTCAGTGTCAGCTCCTGTACGGTCCGTGTGTGTCTCAGTGTCAGCTCCTGTACGGTCCGTGTGTGTGTCTCAGTGTCAGCTCCTGTACGGTCCGTGTGTGTGTCTCAGTGTCAGCTCCTGTACGGTCCGTGTGTGTGTCTCAGTGTCAGCTCCTGTACGGTCCGTGTGTGTGTGTCTCAGTGTCAGCTCCTGTACAGTCCGTGTGTGTGTGTCTCAGTGTCAGCTCCTGTACGGTCCGTGTGTGTGTCTCAGTGTCAGCTCCTGTACGGTCCGTGTGTGTGTGTCTCAGTGTCAGCTCCTGTACGGTCCGTGTGTGTCTCAGTGTCAGCTCCTGTACGGTCCGTGTGTGTGTGTCTCAGTGTCAGCTCCTGTACGTTCCGTGTGTGTGTGTCTCAGTGTCAGCTCCTGTACGGTCCGTGTGTGTGTGTCTCAGTGTCAGCTCCTGTACGGTCCGTGTGTGTGTATCTCAGTGTCAGCTCCTGTACAGTCCGTGTGTTTGTGTCTCAGTGTCAGCTCCTGTACGGTCCGTGTGTGTGTGTCTCAGTGTCAGCTCCTGTACTGTCCGTGTGTGTCTCAGTGTCAGCTCCTGTACGGTCCGTGTGTGTGTGTCTCAGTGTCAGCTCCTGTACGGTCCGTGTGTGTGTGGCTCAGTGTCAGCTCCTGTACGGTCCGTGTGTGTGTGTCTCAGTGTCAGCTCCTGTACGGTCCGTGTGTGTGTCTCAGTGTCAGCTCCTGTACGGTCCGTGTGTGTGTGTCTCAGTGTCAGCTCCTGTACGGTCCGTGTGTGTCTCAGTGTCAGCTCCTGTACGGTCCGTGTGTGTGTGTCTCAGTGTCAGCTCCTGTACGGTCCGTGTGTGTGTGTCTCAGTGTCAGCTCCTGTACGGTCCGTCTGTGTCTCAGTGTCAGCTCCTGTACGGTCCGTGTGTATGTGTCTCAGTGTCAGCTCCTGTACCGTCCGTGTGTGTGTGTCTCAGTGTCAGCTCCTGTACGGTCCGTGTGTGTGTGTCTCAGTGTCAGCTCCTGTACCGTCCGTGTGTGTGTGTCTCAGTGTCAGCTCCTGTACGGTCTGTGTGTGTCTCAGTGTCAGCTCCTGTACGGTCCGTGTGTGTGTGTCTCAGTGTCAGCTCCTGTACCGTCCGTGTGTGTGTTTCTCAGTGTCAGCTCCTGTACGGTCCGTGTGTGTGTGTCTCAGTGTCAGCTCCTGCACGGTCCGTGGGTGTGTTTCTCAGTGTCAGCTCCTGTACGGTCCGTGTGTGTCTCAGTGTCAGCTCCTGTACCGACCGGTGTGTGTCTCAGTGTCAGCTCCTGTACGGTCCGTGTGTTGTGTCTCAGTGTCAGCTCCTGTACAGTCTGTGTGTGTGTGTCTCAGTGTCAGCTCCTGTACGGTCCGTGTGTGTGTGTCTCAGTGTCAGCTCCTGTACTGTCCGTGTGTGTCTCAGTGTCAGATTCTGTACGTTCTGTGTGTGTGTTGCTCAGTCTCTGCTCCTGTACGGTCCGTGTGTGTCTCAGTGTCAGCTCCTGTACGGTCCGTGTGTGTCTGTCTCAGTTTCAGCTCCTGTACGGTCCGTCTGTGTGTGGCTCAGTGTCAGCTCCTGTACGGTCCGTGTGTATCTCAGTGTCAGCTCCTGTACGGTCCGTGTGTGTGTGTCTCAGTGTCAGCTCCTGTACGGTCCGTGTGTGTGTGTCTCAGTGTCAGCTCCTGTACGGTCCGTGTGTATCTCAGTGTCAGCTCCTGTACGGTCCGTGTGTGTGTGTCTCAGTGTCAGCTCCTGTACGGTCCGTGTGTGTGTGTCTCAGTGTCAGCTCCTGTACAGTCCGTGTGTGTGTGTGTCTCAGTGTCAGCTCCTGTACGGTCTGTGTGTGTCTCAGTGTCAGCTCCTATACGGTCTGGGTGTGTGTGTCTCAGTGTCAGCTCCTATACGGTCTGTGTGTGAGTGTCTCAGTGTCAGCTCCTGTACGGTCCGTGTGTGTGTGTCTCAGTTTCAGCTCCTGTACGGTCCGTGTGTGTGTGTCTCAGTGTCAGCTCCTGTACGGTCCGTATGTGTGTGTCTCAGTGTCAGCTCCTGTACGGTCCGTGTGTGTGTGTCTCAGTGTCAGCTCCTGTACGGTCTGTGTGTGTGTGTCTCAGTGTCAGCTCCTGTACGGTCCGTGTGTGTTTGTCTCAGTGTCAGCTCCTGTACGGTCCGTGTGTGTCTCAGTGTCAGCTCCTGTACGGTCCGTGTGTGTTTGTCTCAGTGTCAGCTCCTGTACGGTCCGTGTGTGTGTGTCTCAGTGTCAGCTCCTGTACGGTCCGTGTGTGTCTCAGTGTCAGCTCCTGTACGGTCCGTGTGTGTGTGTCTCAGTGTCAGCTCCTGTACGTTCCGTGTGTGTGTGTCTCAGTGTCAGCTCCTGTACGGTCGGTGTGTGTCTCAGTGTCAGCTCCTGTTGGTCCATGTGTGTCTGAGTGTCAGCTGCTGTATAGTCCGTGTGTGTGTGTCTCAGTGTCAGCTCCTGTATAGTACGTGTGTGTGTCTCAGTGTCAGCTCCTGTACTGTCCGTGTGTGTGTGTCTCAGTGTCAGCTCCTGTACAGTCTGTCTGTGTGTGTCTCAGTGTCAGCTCCTGTACGGTCTGTGTGTGTGTGTCTCAGTGTCAGCTCCTGTACGGTCTGTGTGTGTCTCAGTGTCAGCTCCTGTACGGTCCGTGTGTGTGTGTCTCAGTGTCAGCTCCTGTACCGACCGTGTGTGTGTGTCTCAGTGTCAGCTCCTGTACGGTCTGTGTGTGTCTCAGTGTCAGCTCCTGTACGGTCCGTGTGTGTGTGTCTCAGTGTCAGCTCCTGTACGGTCCGTGTGTGTGTGTCTCAGTGTCAGCTCCTGTACGGTCTGTGTGTGTCTCAGTGTCAGCTCCTGTACGGTCTGTGTGTGTGTGTCTCAGTGTCAGCTCCTGTACAGTCCGTGTGTGTGTGTCTCAGTGTCAGCTCCTGTACGGTCCGTGTGTGTGTCTCAGTGTCAGCTCCTGTACAGTCCGTGTGTGTGTGTCTCAGTGTCAGCTCCTGTACGGTCCGTGTGTCTGTGTCTCAGTGTCAGCTCCTGTACGGTCCGTGTGTGTCTCAGTGTCAGCTCCTGTACAGTCCGTGTGTGTGTGTCTCAGTGTCAGCTCCTGTACAGTCCGTGTGTGTGTGTCTCAGTGTCAGCTCCTGTACGGTCCGTGTGTGTCTCAGTGTCAGCTCCTGTACGGTCCTTATGCGTCTCAGTGTCAGCTCCTGTACGGTCCGTATGTGTGTCTCACTCTCAGCTCCTGTACGGTCCGTGTTTGGTCTCAGTGTCAGCTCCTGTACGGTCCGTGTGTGTGTGTCTCAGTGTCAGCTCCTGTACGGTCCGTGTGTGTGTGTCTCAGTGTCAGCTCCTGTACGGTCCGTGTGTGTGTGTCTCAGTGTCAGCTCCTGTACAGTCCGTGTGTGTGTGTCTCAGTGTCAGCTCCTGTACAGTCCGTGTGTCTGTGTCTCAGTGTCAGATCCTGTACGGTCCGTGTGTGTCTCAGTGTCAGCTCCTGTACAGTCCGTGTGTGTGTGTCTCAGTGTCAGCTCCTGTACAGTCCGTGTGTGTGTGTGTCTCAGTGTCAGCTCCTGTACGGTCCGTGTGTGTCTCAGTGTCAGCTCCTGTACGTCTGTGTGTGTGTTTCAGTGTCAGCTCCTGTACGGTCCGTGTGTTTGTTTCAGTGTCAGCTCCTGTACGGTCCGTGTGTGTGTGTCTCAGTGTCAGCTCCTGTACGGTCCGTGTGTGTGTGTCTCAGTGTCAGCTCCTGTACGGTCGGTGTGTGTCTCAGTGTCAGCTCCTGTACGGTCCGTGTGTGTGTGTCTCAGTGTCAGCTCCTGTACGGTCCGTGTGTGTGTGTCTCAGTGTCAGCTCCTGTACGGTCTGTGTGTGTGTCTCAGTGTCAGCTCCTGTACGGTCCGTGTGTGTGTGTCTCAGTGTCAGCTCCTGTACGGTCCGTGTGTGTGTCTCAGTGTCAGCTCCTGTACTGTCCGAGAGTGTCTCAGTGTCAGCTCCTGTACGGTCCGTGTGTGTCTCAGTGTCAGCTCCTGTACGGTCCATGTGTGTGTCTCAGTGACAGCTCCTGTACGGTCTGTGTGTGTGTGTCTCAGTGTCAGCTCCTGTACGGTCCGTGTGTGTGTGTCTCAGTGTCAGCTCCTGTACGGTCTGTGTGTGTCTCAGTGACAGCTCCTGTACGGTCCGTGTGTGTGTGCCTCAGTGTCAGCTCCTGTACGGTCCGTGTGTGTGTGTCTCAGTGTCAGCTCCTGTATGGTCTGTGTGTGTCTCAGTGACAGCTCCTGTACGGTCCGTGTGTGTGTGTCTCAGTGTCAGCTCCTGTAAGGTCCGTGTGTGTCTCAGTGTCAGCTCCTGTACGGTCCGTGTGTGTCTCAGTGTCAGCTCCTGTACGGTCCGTGTGTGTCTCAGTGTCAGCTCCTGTACGGTCTGTGCGTGTGTGTCTCAGTGTCAGCTCCTGTACGGTCCGTGTGTGTGTGTCTCAGTGTCAGCTCCTGTACGGACCGTGTGTGTGTGTCTCAGTGTCAGCTCCTGTACGGTCCGTGTGTGTGTCTCAGTGTCAGCTCCTGTACGGTCCGTGTGTGTGAGTCTCAGTGTCAGCTCCTGTACGGTCCGTGTGTGTGTGTCTCAGTGTCAGCTCCTGTACGGTCCGTGTGTGTGTGTCTCAGTGTCAGCTCCTGTACCGACCGTGTGTGTGTGTCTCAGTGTCAGCTCCTGTACGGTCTGTGTGTGTCTCAGTGTCAGCTCCTGTACGGTCCGTGTGTGTGTGTCTCAGTGTCAGCTCCTGTACGGTCCGTGTGTGTGTGTCTCAGTGTCAGCTCCTGTACGGTCCGTGTGTGTCAGTCTCAGTGTCAGCTCCTGTACCGACCGTGTGTGTCTCAGTGTCAGCTCCTGTACCGACCGTGTGTGTGTGTCTCAGTGTCAGCTCCTGTACGGTCCGTGTGTGTGTGTCTCAGTGTCAGCTCCTGTACCGACAGTGTGTTTGTGTCTCAGTGTCAGCTCCTGTACGGTCCGTGTGTGTGTGTCTCAGTGTCAGCTCCTGTACTGTCCGTGTCTGACTCAGTGTCAGATTCTGTACGTTCTGTGTGTGTGTTGCTCAGTCTCTGCTCCTGTACGGTCCGTGTGTGTCTCAGTGTCAGCTCCTGTACGGTCCGTGTGTGTCTGTCTCAGTTTCAGCTCCTGTACGGTCCGTCTGTGTGTGGCTCAGTGTCAGCTCCTGTACGGTCCGTGTGTATCTCAGTGTCAGCTCCTGTACGGTCCGTGTGTGTGTGTCTCAGTGTCAGCTCCTGTACTGTCCGTGTGTGTGTGTCTCAGTGTCAGCTCCTGTACGGTCCGTGTGTATCTCAGTGTCAGCTCCTGTACGGTCCGTGTGTGTGTGTCTCAGTGTCAGCTCCTGTACGGTCCGTGTGTGTGTGTCTCAGTGTCAGCTCCTGTACAGTCCGTGTGTGTGTGTCTCAGTGTCAGCTCCTGTACGGTCTGTGTGTGTCTCAGTGTCAGCTCCTATACGGTCTGTGTGTGTGTGTCTCAGTGTCAGCTCCTATACGGTCTGTGTGTGAGTGTCTCAGTGTCAGCTCCTGTACGGTCCGTGTGTGTGTGTGTCTCAGTTTCAGCTCCTGTACGGTCCGTGTGCGTGTGTCTCAGTGTCAGCTCCTGTACGGTCCTTATGTGTGTGTCTCAGTGTCAGCTCCTGTACGGTCCGTGTGTGTGTGTGTCTCAGTGTCAGCTCCTGTACGGTCCGTGTGTGTGTGTCTCAGTGTCAGCTCCTGTACGGTCCGTGTGTGTGTGTCTCAGTGTCAGCTCCTGTACGGTCCGTGTGTGTCTCAGTGTCAGCTCCTGTACGGTCCGTGTGTGTGTGTCTCAGTGTCAGCTCCTGTACGGTCCGTGTGTGTGTGTCTCAGTGTCAGCTCCTGTACGGTCCGTGTGTGTCTCAGTGTCAGCTCCTGTACGGTCCGTGTGTGTGTGTCTCAGTGTCAGCTCCAGTACGGTCCGTGTGTGTGTGTCTCAGTGTCAGCTCCTCTACGGTCCGGGTGTGTGTGTCTCAGTGTCAGCTCCTGTACAGTCCGTGTGTGCGTGTCTCAGTGTCAGCTCCTGTACAGTCCGTGTGTCTGTGTCTCAGTGTCAGATCCTGTACGGTCCGTGTGTGTCTCAGTGTCAGCTCCTGTACAGTCCGTGTGTGTGTGTCTCAGTGTCAGCTCCTGTACAGTCCGTGTGTGTGTGTCTCAGTGTCAGCTCCTGTACGGTCCGTGTGTGTGTCAGTGTCAGCTGCTGTACGGTCTGTGTGTGTGTGTCTCAGTGTCAGCTCCTGTACGGTCCGTGTGTGTGTGTCTCAGTGTCATCTCCTGTACCGACCGTGTGTGTGTGTCTCAGTGTCAGCTCCTGTACGGTCTGTGTGTGTCTCAGTGTCAGCTCCTGTACGGTCCGTGTGTGTGTGTCTCAGTGTCAGCTCCTGTACGGTCCGTGTGTGTGTGTCTCAGTGTCAGCTCCTGTACGGTCTGTGTGTGTCTCAGTGTCAGCTCCTGTACGGTCCGTGTGTGTGTGTCTCAGTGTCAGCTCCTGTACAGTCCGTGTGTGTGTGTCTCAGTGTCAGCTCCTGTACGGTCCGTGTGTGTGTGTCTCAGTGTCAGCTCCTGTACCGACCGTGTGTGTGTGTCTCAGTGTCAGCTCCTGTACAGTCCGTGTGTGTGTCTCAGTGTCAGCTCCTGTACGGTCCGTGTGTGTCTCAGTGTCAGCTCCTGTACGGTCCGTGTGTGTGTGTCTCAGTGTCAGCTCCTGTACGGTCCGTGTGTGTGTGTCTCAGTGTCAGCTCCTGTACGGTCCGTGTGTGTGTGTCTCAGTGTCAGCTCCTGTACAGTCCGTGTGTGTGTGTCTCAGTGTCAGCTCCTGTACAGACCTTGTGTTTGTGTGTCTCAGTGTCAGCTCCTGTACGGTCCGTGTGTGTCTCAGTGTCAGCTCCTGTACAGTCCGTGTGTGTGTGTCTCAGTGTCAGCTCCTGTACAGTCCGTGTGTGTGTGTCTCAGTGTCAGCTCCTGTACGGTCCGTGTGTGTCTCAGTGTCAGCTCCTGTACGTCTGTGTGTGTCTCAGTGTCAGCTCCTGTACGGTCCGTGTGTGTCTCAGTGACAGCTCCTGTACGGTCCGTGTGTGTGTGTCTCAGTGTCAGCTCCTGTACGGTCCGTGTGTGTGTGTCTCAGTGTCAGCTCCTGTACATTCCGTGCATGTGTGTCTCAGTGTCAGCTCCTGTACGGTCCGTGTGTGTGTGTCTCAGTGTCAGCTGCTGTACGGTCCGTGTGTGTGTGTCTCAGTGTCAGCTCCTGTACGGTCTGTGTGTGTCTCAGTGACAGCTCCTGTACGGTCCGTGTGTGTGTGTCTCAGTGTCAGCTCCTGTACGGTCCGTGTGTGTCTCAGTGTCAGCTCCTGTACGGTCCGTCTGTGTCTCAGTGTCAGCTCCTGTACGGTCCGTGTGTGTCTCAGTGTCAGCTCCTGTACGGTCCGTGTGTGTCTCAGTGACAGCTCCTGTACGGTCCGTGTGTGTGTGTCTCAGTGTCAGCTCCTGTACGGTCCGTGTGTGTGTGTCTCAGTGTCAGCTCCTGTACGGTCTGTGTGTGTCTCAGTGACAGCTCCTGTACGGTCCGTGTGTGTGTGCCTCAGTGTCAGCTCCTGTACGGTCCGTGTGTGTGTGTCTCAGTGTCAGCTCCTGTACGGTCTGTGTGTGTCTCAGTGTCAGATCCTGTACGGTCCGTGTGTGTTTGTCTCAGTGTCAGCTCCTGTAAAGGTCCGTGTGTGTCTCAGTGTCAGCTCCTGTACGGTCCGTGTGTGTCTCAGTGTCAGCTCCTGTACGGTCCGTGTGTGTCTCAGTGTCAGCTCCTGTACGGTCTGTGCGTGTGTGTCTCAGTGTCAGCTCCTGTACGGTCCGTGTGTGTGTGTCTCAGTGTCAGCTCCTGTACCGACCGTGTGTGTGTGTCTCAGTGTCAGCTCCTGTACGGTCCGTGTGTGTCTCAGTGTCAGCTCCTGTAAGGTCCGTGTGTGTGTGTCTCAGTGTCAGCTCCTGTACCGACCGTGTGTGTGTGTCTCAGTGTCAGCTCCTGTACGGTCCGTGTGTGTGTGTCTCAGTGTCAGCTACTGTACCGACCGTGTGTGTGTGTCTCAGTGTCAGCTCCTGTACGGTCTGTGTGTGTCTCAGTGTCAGCTCCTGTACGGTCTGTGTGTGTGTGTCTCAGTGTCATCTCTTGTACCGACCGTCTGTGTGTGTCTCAGTGTCAGCTCCTGTACGGTCCGTGTGTGTGTGTCTCAGTGTCAGCTCCTGTACCGACCGTGAGTGTCTCAGTGTCAGCTCCTGTACCGACCGTGTGTCTCTCAGTGTCAGCTCCTGTACCGACCGTGTGTGTGTGTCTCAGTGTCAGCTCCTGTACCGACAGTGTGTTTGTGTCTCAGTGTCAGCTCCTGTACGGTCCGTGTGTGTGTGTCTCAGTGTCAGCTCCTGTACTGTCCGTGTGTGTCTCAGTGTCAGCTCCTGTACGGTCTGTGTGTGTGTGTCTCACTCTCAGCTCCTGTACGGTCCGTGGGTGTCGCAGTGTCAGCTCCTGTACGGTCCATGAGTCTCTCAGTGTCAGCTCCTGTACGGTCCGTCTGTGTGTGTCTCAGTGTCAGCTCCTGTACGGTCCGTGTGTGTCTCAGTGTCAGCTCCTGTATGTTCCGTGTGTGTGTGTCTCAGTGTCAGCTCCTGTACTGTCCGTGTGTGTGTGTCTCAGTGTCAGCTCCTGTACGGTCCGTGTGTATCTCAGTGTCAGCTCCTGTACGGTCCGTGTGTGTGTGTCTCAGTGTCAGCTCCTGTACGGTCCGTGTGTGTGTGTCTCAGTGTCAGCTCCTGTACAGTCCGTGTGTGTGTGTCTCAGTGTCAGCTCCTGTACGGTCTGTGTGTGTCTCAGTGTCAGCTCCTGTACGGTCTGTGTGTGTGTGTCTCAGTGTCAGCTCCTGTACGGTCCGTGTGTGTGTGTCTCAGTGTCAGCTCCTGTACGGTCCGTGTGTGTGTGTCTCAGTGTCAGCTCCTGTACGGTCCGTGTGCGTGTGTCTCAGTGTCAGCTCCTGTACGGTCCTGTGTGTGTGTCTCAGTGTCAGCTCCTGTACGGTCCGTGTGTGTGTGTCTCAGTGTCAGCTCCTGTACGGTCCGTGTGTGTGTGTCTCAGTGTCAGCTCCTGTACGGTCCGTGTGTGTGTGTCTCAGTGTCAGCTCCTGTACGGTCCGTGTGTGTCTCAGTGTCAGCTCCTGTACGGTCCGTGTGTGTGTGTCTCAGTGTCAGCTCCTGTACGGTCCGTGTGTGTGTGTCTCAGTGTCAGCTCCTGTACGGTCCGTGTGTGTCTCAGTGTCAGCTCCTGTACGCTACATGTCTGTATGTCTCAGTGTCAGCTCCTGTACGGTCCGTGTGTGTGTCTCACTGTCAGCTCCTCTACGGTCCATGTGTGTGTGTCTCAGTGTCAGCTCCTGTACAGTCCGTGTGTGCGTGTCTCAGTGTCAGCTCCTGTACAGTCCGTGTGTGTGTGTCTCAGTGTCAGCTCCTGTACGGTCCGTGTGTGTCTCAGTGTCAGCTCCTGTACAGTCCGTGTGTGTGTGTCTCAGTGTCAGCTCCTGTACAGTCCGTGTGTGTGTGTCTCAGTGTCAGCTCCTGTACGGTCCGTGTGTGTCTCAGTGTCAGCTGCTGTACGGTCTGTGTGTGTGTGTCTCAGTGTCAGCTCCTGTACGGTCCGTGTGTGTGTGTCTCAGTGTCAGCTCCTGTACCGACCGTGTGTGTGTGTCTCAGTGTCAGCTCCTGTACGGTCTGTGTGTGTCTCAGTGTCAGCTCCTGTACGGTCCGTGTGTGTGTGTCTCAGTGTCAGCTCCTGTACGGTCCGTGTGTGTGTGTCTCAGTGTCAGCTCCTGTACGGTCTGTGTGTGTCTCAGTGTCAGCTCCTGTACGGTCCGTGTGTGTGTGTGTCTCAGTGTCAGCTCCTGTACGGTCCGTGTGTGTGTGTCTCAGTGTCAGCTCCTGTACGGTCCGTGTGTGTGTTTCTCAGTGTCAGCTCCTTTACGTTCCGTGTCTGTATGTTTCAGTGTCAGCTCCTGTACGGTCCCTGTGTATCTCAGTGTCAGATCCTGTACAGTCTGTGTGTGTCTCAGTGTCAGCTCCTGTACAGTCCGTGTGTGTGTGTCTCAGTGTCAGCTCCTGTGCAGTCCGTGTGTGTGTGTCTCAGTGTCAGCTCCTGTACGGTCCTTGTGTGTCTCAGTGTCAGCTCCTGTACGGTCCGTGTGTGTCTCAGTGTCAGCTCCTGTATGGTCCGTGTGTGTCTCAGTGTCAGCTCCTGTACGGTCCGTGTGTGTCTCAGTGTCAGCTCCTGTACGGTCCGTGTGTGTGTGTCTCAGTGTCAGCTCCTGTACGGTCCGTGTGTGTGTGTCTCAGTGTCAGCTCCTGTATGGTCCGTGTGTGTGTGTCTCAGTGTCAGCTCCTGTACAGTCCGTGTGTGTGTGTCTCAGTGTCAGCTCCTGTACAGTCCGTGTGTCTGTGTCTCAGTGTCAGATCCTGTACGGTCCGTGTGTGTCTCAGTGTCAGCTCCTGTACAGTCCGTGTGTGTGTGTCTCAGTGTCAGCTCCTGTACAGTCCGTGTGTGTGTGTCTCAGTGTCAGCTCCTGTACGGTCCGTGTGTGTCTCAGTGTCAGCTCCTGTACGTCTGTGTGTGTCTCAGTGTCAGCTCCTGTACGGTCCGTGTGTGTCTCAGTGACAGCTCCTGTACGGTCCGTGTGTGTGTGTCTCAGTGTCAGCTCCTGTACGGTCCGTGTGTGTGTGTCTCAGTGTCAGCTCCTGTACGGTCTGTGTGTGTCTCAGTGTCATCTCCTGTACAGTCCGTGTGTGTGTGTCTCAGTATCAGCTCCTGTACAGTCCGTGTGTGTGTGTGTCTCAGTGTCAGCTCCTGTACGGTCCGTGTGTGTCTCAGTGTCAGCTCCTGTACGGTCCGTGTGTGTCTCAGTGTCAGCTCCTGTACGGTCCGTGTGTGTCTCAGTGTCAGCTCCTGTACGGTCCGTGTGTGTCTCAGTGACAGCTCCTGTACGGTCTGTGTGTGTGTGTCTCAGTGTCAGCTCCTGTACGGTCCGTGTGTGTGTGTCTCAGTGTCAGCTCCTGTACGGTCCGTGTGTGTCTCAGTGACAGCTCCTGTACGGTCCGTGGGTGTGTGTCTCAGTGTCAGCTCCTGTACGGTCCGTGTGTGTGTGTCTCAGTGTCAGATCCTGTACGGTCTGTGTGTGTCTCAGTGACAGCTCCTGTACGGTCCGTGTGTGTGTGTCTCAGTGTCAGCTCCTGTACGGTCTGTGTGTGTCTCAGTGTCAGCTCCTGTACGGTCCGTGCGTGTCTCAGTGTCAGCTCCTGTACGGTCCGTGTGTGTCTCAGTGTCAGCTCCTGTACGGTCCATGTGTGTCTCAGTGACAGCTCCTGTACGGTCTGTGTGTGTGTGTCTCAGTGTCAGCTCCTGTACGGTCCGTGTGTGTGTGTCTCAGTGTCAGCTCCTGTACGGTCCGTGTGTGTCTCAGTGTCAGCTCCTGTATGGTCTGTGTGTGTCTCAGTGACAGCTCCTGTACGGTCCGTGTGTGTGTGTCTCAGTGTCAGCTCCTGTACGGTCCGTGTGTGTCTCAGTGTCAGCTCCTGTACGGTCCGTATGTGTGTCTCAGTGTCAGCTCCTGTACGGTCCGTGTTTGGTCTCAGTGTCAGCTCCTGTACCGACCGTGTGTGTGTGTCTCAGTGTCAGCTCCTGTACGGTCTGTGTGTGTCTCAGTGTCAGCTCCTGTACGGTCCGTGTGTGTGTGTCTCAGTGTCAGCTCCTGTACGGTCCGTGTGTGTGTGTCTCAGTGTCAGCTCCTGTACGGTCCGTGTGTGTGTGTCTCAGTGTCATCTCCTGTACCGACCGTGTCTGTGTGTCTCAGTGTCAGCTCCTGTAACGTCTGTGTGTGTCTCAGTGTCAGCTCCTGTAAGGTCCGTGTGTGTGTGTCTCAGTGTCAGCTCCTGTACCGACCATGAGTGTGTGTCTCAGTGTCAGCTCCTGTACGGTCCGTGTGTGTGTGTCTCAGTGTCAGCTCCTGTACGGTCCGTGTGTGTGTGTCTCAGTGTCAGCTCCTGTACAGTCCGTGTGTGTGTGTCTCAGTGTCAGCTCCTGTACGGTCCGTGTGTGTGTTTCTCAGTGTCAGCTCCTGTACCGACCGTGTGTGTGTGTCTCAGTGTCAGCTCCTGTATGGTCCGTGTGTGTCTCAGTGTCAGCTCCTGTACGGTCCGTGTGTGTCTCAGTGTCAGCTCCTGTACGGTCCGTGTGTGTGTGTCTCAGTGTCAGCTCCTGTACGGTCCGTGTGTGTGTGTCTCAGTGTCAGCTCCTGTATGGTCCGTGTGTGTGTGTCTCAGTGTCAGCTCCTGTACAGTCCGTGTGTGTGTGTCTCAGTGTCAGCTCCTGTACAGTCCGTGTGTCTGTGTCTCAGTGTCAGATCCTGTACGGTCCGTGTGTGTCTCAGTGTCAGCTCCTGTACAGTCCCTGTGTGTGTGTCTCAGTGTCAGCTCCTGTACAGTCCGTGTGTGTGTGTCTCAGTGTCAGCTCCTGTACGCTCCGTGTGTGTCTCAGTGTCAGCTCCTGTACGTCTGTGTGTGTCTCAGTGTCAGCTCCTGTACGGTCCGTGTGTGTCTCAGTGACAGCTCCTGTACGGTCCGTGTGTGTGTGTCTCAGTGTCAGCTCCTGTACGGTCCGTGTGTGTGTGTCTCAGTGTCAGCTCCTGTACGGTCTGTGTGTGTCTCAGTGACAGCTCCTGTACGGTCCGTGTGTGTGTGTCTCAGTGTCAGCTGCTGTACGGTCCGTGTGTGTGTGTCTCAGTGTCAGCTCCTGTACGGTCTGTGTGTGTCTCAGTGACAGCTCCTGTACGGTCCGTGTGTGTGTGTCTCAGTGTCAGCTCCTGTATGGTCCGTGTGTGTCTCAGTGTCAGCTCCTGTACTGTCCGTCTGTGTCTCAGTGTCAGCTCCTGTACGGTCCGTGTGTGTCTCAGTGTCAGCTCCTGTACGGTCCATGTGTGTCTCAGTGACAGCTCCTGTACGGTCTGTGTGTGTGTGTCTCAGTGTCAGCTTCTGTACGGTCCGTGTGTGTGTGTCTCAGTGTCAGCTCCTGTACGGTCTGTGTGTGTCTCAGTGACAGCTCCTGTACGGTCCGTGTGTGTGTGCCTCAGTGTCAGCTCCTGTACGGTCCGTGTGTGTGTGTCTCAGTGTCAGCTCCTTTATGGTCTGTGTGTGTCTCAGTGACAGCTCCTGTACGGTCCGTGTGTGTTTGTCTCATTGTCAGCTCCTGTAAAGGTCCGTGTGTGTCTCAGTGTCAGCTCCTGTACGGTCCGTGTGTGTCTCAGTGTCAGCTCCTGTACGGTCCGTGTGTGTCTCAGTGTCAGCTGCTGTACGGTCTGTGCGTGTGTGTCTCAGTGTCAGCTCCTGTACGGTCCGTGTGTGTGTGTCTCAGTGTCAGCTCCTGTACCGACCGTGTGTGTGTGTCTCAGTGTCAGCTCCTGTACGGTCCGTGTGTGTCTCAGTGTCAGCTCCTGTAAGGTCCGTGAGTGTGTGTCTCAGTGTCAGCTCTTGTACCGACCGTGTGTGTGTGTCTCAGTGTCAGCTCCTGTACGGTCCGTGTGTGTGTGTCTCAGTGTCAGCTACTGTACCGACCGTGTGTGTGTGTCTCAGTGTCAGCTCCTGTACGGTCTGTGTGTGTCTCAGTGTCAGCTCCTGTACGGTCTGTGTGTGTGTGTCTCAGTGTCATCTCTTGTACCGACCGTCTGTGTGTGTCTCAGTGTCAGCTCCTGTACGGTCCGTGTGTGTGTGTCCCAGTGTCAGCTCCTGTACCGACCGTGTTTGTCTCAGTGTCAGCTCCTGTACCGACCGTGTGTCTCTCAGTGTCAGCTCCTGTACCGACCGTGTGTGTGTGTCTCAGTGTCAGCTCCTGTACCGACAGTGTGTTTGTGTCTCAGTGTCAGCTCCTGTACGGTCCGTGTGTGTGTGTCTCAGTGTCAGCTCCTGAACTGTCCGTGTCTGACTCAGTGTCAGATTCTGTACGTTCTGTGTGTGTGTTGCTCAGTCTCTGCTCCTGTACGGTCCGTGTGTGTCTCAGTGTCAGCTCCTGTACGGTCCGTGTGTGTCTGTCTCAGTTTCAGCTCCTGTACGGTCCGTCTGTGTGTGGCTCAGTGTCAGCTCCTGTACGGTCCGTGTGTATCTCAGTGTCAGCTCCTGTACGGTCCGTGTGTGTGTGTCTCAGTGTCAGCTCCTGTACTGTCCGTGTGTGTGTGTCTCAGTGTCAGCTCCTGTACGGTCCGTGTGTATCTCAGTGTCAGCTCCTGTACGGTCCGTGTGTGTGTGTCTCAGTGTCAGCTCCTGTACGGTCCGTGTGTGTGTGTCTCAGTGTCAGCTCCTGTACAGTCCGTGTGTGTGTGTGTCTCAGTGTCAGCTCCTGTACGGTCTGTGTGTGTCTCAGTGTCAGCTCCTATACGGTCTGTGTGTGTGTGTCTCAGTGTCAGCTCCTATACGGTCTGTGTGTGAGTGTCTCAGTGTCAGCTCCTGTACGGTCCGTGTGTGTGTGTGTCTCAGTTTCAGCTCCTGTACGGTCCGTGTGCGTGTGTCTCAGTGTCAGCTCCTGTACGGTCCTTATGTGTGTGTCTCAGTGTCAGCTCCTGTACGGTCCGTGTGTGTGTGTCTCAGTGTCAGCTCCTGTACGGTCCGTGTGTGTGTGTCTCAGTGTCAGCTCCTGTACGGTCCGTGTGTGTGTGTCTCAGTGTCAGCTCCTGTACGGTCCGTGTGTGTCTCAGTGTCAGCTCCTGTACGGTCCGTGTGTGTGTGTCTCAGTGTCAGCTCCTGTACGGTCCGTGTGTGTGTGTCTCAGTGTCAGCTCCTGTACGGTCCGTGTGTGTCTCAGTGTCAGCTCCTGTACGGTCCGTGTGTGTGTGTCTCAGTGTCAGCTCCAGTACGGTCCGTGTGTGTGTGTCTCAGTGTCAGCTCCTCTACGGTCCGGGTGTGTGTGTCTCAGTGTCAGCTCCTGTACAGTCCGTGTGTGCGTGTCTCAGTGTCAGCTCCTGTACAGTCCGTGTGTCTGTGTCTCAGTGTCAGATCCTGTACGGTCCGTGTGTGTCTCAGTGTCAGCTCCTGTACAGTCCGTGTGTGTGTGTCTCAGTGTCAGCTCCTGTACAGTCCGTGTGTGTGTGTCTCAGTGTCAGCTCCTGTACGGTCCGTGTGTGTGTCAGTGTCAGCTGCTGTACGGTCTGTGTGTGTGTGTCTCAGTGTCAGCTCCTGTACGGTCCGTGTGTGTGTGTCTCAGTGTCATCTCCTGTACCGACCGTGTGTGTGTGTCTCAGTGTCAGCTCCTGTACGGTCTGTGAGTGTCTCAGTGTCAGCTCCTGTACGGTCCGTGTGTGTGTGTCTCAGTGTCAGCTCCTGTACGGTCCGTGTGTGTGTGTCTCAGTGTCAGCTCCTGTACGGTCTGTGTGTGTCTCAGTGTCAGCTCCTGTACGGTCCGTGTGTGTGTGTGTCTCAGTGTCAGCTCCTGTACAGTCCGTGTGTGTGTGTCTCAGTGTCAGCTCCTGTACGGTCCGTGTGTGTGTTTCTCAGTGTCAGCTCCTGTACAGTCCGTGTGTGTGTATCTCAGTGTCAGCTCCTGTACAGTCCCTGTGTCTGTGTCTCAGTGTCAGATCCTGTACGGTCCGTGTGTGTCTCAGTGTCAGCTCCTGTACAGTCCGTGTGTGTGTGTCTCAGTGTCAGCTCCTGTGCAGTCCGTGTGTGTGTGTTTCTCAGTGTCAGCTCCTGTACGGTCCTTGTGTGTCTCAGTGTCAGCTCCTGTACGGTCCGTGTGTGTCTCAGTGTCAGCTCCTGTATGGTCCGTGTGTGTCTCAGTGTCAGCTCCTGTACGGTCCGTGTGTGTCTCAGTGTCAGCTCCTGTACGGTCCGTGTGTGTGTGTCTCAGTGTCAGCTCCTGTACGGTCCGTGTGTGTGTGTCTCAGTGTCAGCTCCTGTATGGTCCGTGTGTGTGTGTCTCAGTGTCAGCTCCTGTACAGTCCGTGTGTGTGTGTCTCAGTGTCAGCTCCTGTACAGTCCGTGTGTCTGTGTCTCAGTGTCAGATCCTGTACGGTCCGTGTGTGTCTCAGTGTCAGCTCCTGTACAGTCCGTGTGTGTGTGTCTCAGTGTCAGCTCCTGTACAGTCCGTGTGTGTGTGTCTCAGTGTCAGCTCCTGTACGGTCCGTGTGTGTCTCAGTGTCAGCTCCTGTACGTCTGTGTGTGTCTCAGTGTCAGCTCCTGTACGGTCCGTGTGTGTCTCAGTGACAGCTCCTGTACGGTCCGTGTGTGTGTGTCTCAGTGTCAGCTCCTGTACGGTCCGTGTGTGTGTGTCTCAGTGTCAGCTCCTGTACGGTCTGTGTGTGTCTCAGTGACAGCTCCTGTACGGTCCGTGTGTGTGTGTCTCAGTTTCAGCTCCTGTACAGTCCGTGTGTGTGTGTGTCTCAGTGTCAGCTCCTGTACGGTCCGTGTGTGTCTCAGTGTCAGCTCCTGTACGGTCCGTGTGTGTCTCAGTGTCAGCTCCTGTACGGTCCGTGTGTGTCTCAGTGTCAGCTCCTGTACGGTCCGTGTGTGTCTCAGTGACAGCTCCTGTACGGTCTGTGTGTGTGTGTCTCAGTGTCAGCTCCTGTACGGTCCGTGTGTGTGTGTCTCAGTGTCAGCTCCTGTACGGTCCGTGTGTGTCTCAGTGACAGCTCCTGTACGGACCGTGGGTGTGTGTCTCAGTGTCAGCTCCTGTACGGTCCGTGTGTGTGTGTCTCAGTGTCTGCTCCTGTACGGTCTGTGTGTGTCTCAGTGACAGCTCCTGTACGGTCCGTGTGTGTGTGTCTCAGTGTCAGCTCCTGTACGATCTGTGTGTGTCTCAGTGTCAGCTCCTGTACGGTCCGTGCGTGTCTCAGTGTCAGCTCCTGTACGGTCCGTGTGTGTCTCAGTGTCAGCTCCTGTACGGTCCATGTGTGTCTCAGTGACAGCTCCTGTACGGTCTGTGTGTGTGTGTCTCAGTGTCAGCTCCTGTACGGTCCGTGTGTGTGTGTCTCAGTGTCAGCTCCTGTACGGTCCGTGTGTGTCTCAGTGTCAGCTCCTGTATGGTCTGTGTGTGTCTCAGTGACAGCTCCTGTACGGTCCGTGTGTGTGTGTCTCAGTGTCAGCTCCTGTACGGTCCGTGTGTGTCTCAGTGTCAGCTCCTTTACGGTCCGTGTGTGTCTCAGTGTCAGCTCCTGTACGGTCCGTGTGTGTCTCAGTGTCTGCTCCTGTACCGACCGTGTGTGTGTGTCTCAGTGTCAGCTCCTGTACGGTCTGTGTGTGTCTCAGTGTCAGCTCCTGTACGGTCCGTGTGTGTGTGTCTCAGTGTCAGCTCCTGTACGGTCCGTGTGTGTGTGTCTCAGTGTCAGCTCCTGTACGGTCCGTGTGTGTGTGTCTCAGTGTCATCTCCTGTACCGACCGTGTCTGTGTGTCTCAGTGTCAGCTCCTGTATGTTCTGTGTGTGTCTCAGTGTCAGCTCCTGTACGGTCCGTGTGTGTGTGTCTCAGTGTCAGCTCCTGTACCGACTTTGTGTGTGTGTCTCAGTGTCAGCTCCTGTACGGTCCGTGTGTGTGTGTCTCAGTGTCAGCTCCTGTACGGTCCGTGTGTGTGTGTCTCAGTGTCAGCTCCTGTACGTTCTGTGTGTGTCTCAGTGACAGCTCCTGTACGGTCCGTGTGTGTCTCAGTGACAGCTCCTGTACGGTCCGTGTGTGTGTGTCTCAGTGTCAGCTCCTGTACTGTCCGTGTCTTTGTGCCTCTGTGATCCTCCTTGTTACTTCCTCATGAAATTCAGTTAAGTTCGTAAGACATGATCTTCCCCGAACAAAACCTGATCGATCCCTGCCTTCCTATGTGACAGTTTATCCTGTCTCTCAGAACTGATTCCAATAATTTGTCCACCACCGAAGTCAGGCTGACTGACCTATCATTCCCTGGCCTATCCCGTGCACCTCTTTCAAATAGTGGTACAATGTTCGCAGAGCTGGTATCCTCTGGGACTTTGCCTTTATCTATTGAGGATTGAAAAATGATCCTCAGAGCATCTGTTATTTCCTCCCTGGCTTCCTTCCGCAGCCTGGGACACAATCCATCCGGCTCTGGTGACTTATCCACCTTCAAGGATACCTGTCCCTCCAGTGATTCCTCTCTCACTATGCTCATTGTATCTAATATCTCACACTCCCCCTCTTTAACTAGAATGTCTGGATCATCCCTCTCCTTGGTGAAGACAGAGACAAAGTGCTCATCGAGAACCCTGCCCACATCTTCAGCCTCAACACACAAGTTACCACATACATCTCTGACAGGCCCTACCCTTTCCTTAGTTATCCTCTTGCTCTTCATGTGCTGGCAAAACATCTTGGAGTTTTCTCTGTTTTTACCTGCCAATCATTGTTCATCTCCTCTCTTTGCTTTCCTAATTTCCTTTTTTACTTCACCCCTGTGCTCTCTATACCCTTCTTGGTTTTCTACAGTATTAAGCTGTGTGTGACTGTCACAAGCTTTCTTTTCCTGCTTTATCTTAGCCTGTTTCCTTCTGGATAACCAGGGGGATCCAGGTTTGTCAGTACCACCCTTTTTCTATGTGGGGACATGACTACACTGTGCCCATAGACAAAGCTGAGATTGAATGCCTCCCATTGATTTGACACTGTTTCCCCTTCTCGCAGCTGTTCACCAATTCACCACTTCACCTCTCAGCTTTGTAAGATTTGTCTTCCCCCAATTTAGAACTTGCACTCCTGTTCGATCTTTGTCCTTTTCCATAATGAAGCGAAATCTAACTGTGTTGTGGGCACTGTTTCTAAACTAGTCCCCCACTGCTGCTTCATCCACTTGCCCAGCTTCATTTCCTAAAGCTAAATCTAGAATTGCGCCCTTTCTCGTTGGGTTTGTTATGTGCTGGTTAAAAAAGTTCTCTTGAATGCAGGTCAAGAATTTTGTGCCCTCTGTATCCTTTACACTGTTCATAACCTAATTGCTATTGGAGTAGTTCAAGTCCCCTACGATTACTGCCCTATTGTTTTGCACCCAGAAATTGGTCTATATATTTGCTTTTCTAACTCTCTTCCACTATCTGGGGGTCTGTAGTACACTCCAAGCAGTGTGGCTGACCCTTTTTTATTTCTCAGTTCAACCAATGTGGCCTCAATTGGTGCTTCATTTGGTGTATCATCAGCTGTAATTGATTCTTTAACCAATAATGCTACATCCCCACCTTTTTAATCCCCCCTCTCTATCCAGGGTTGTGGAGCTGCCATTTTTGCTCCTTTTTAGGCCAAGTTTCCATTATGGCGATGATATCATGCTGCATGTGCCCTCAGCTCATCAGCTTTAATTTACTCTGCTCCTTGTATTTACATATATACCTTTTAACACGGCCAAATTCCTGTGCTGTACACTTTATTTAACCTGTGCTTCTGTCTTTCAGAGTCACTCACTAATTCTCCACCTCCCATTCCCTGCTCTGATTTTGCCATCAGGTTCCCATCCCCCTGCCAATTGAGTTTAAATCCATCGCCCCCATCTACTCCAGCCCCTCACCTACCCACCCAACAGCACTAGCAAATCTCCCTGCATGGATATTCGTCCCAGTCCTGTTCAGGTGCAGACCATCCGGCTTGTACAGATCCCACCTTCCCCGGAGCTGGTCCCAATGCCTCAGAAATCTGATGGCCTCCTTCTTACGTCAGCTGTCCAGCCACATGTTTAATCACTCTTCTATTTCTATACTCGCCTGCACGTGGGACTGGGAGTAATCCTGAGATTACTGCTTTACAGGTCCTGCTTTTCAATCTTCTTCCTAGCTCCCTGAAATTTGCTTTCAGTATCTCATCCCTTTTCCTACCTAAGTCATTGGTACCAATGTGGACCACGACCTCGGGCTGATCACCCTCCCCCAGGAGAATGTCCTACTGCTGCTCCATCACATCCTTGACCCCCAGAGAGGCAACATACCAATCTGGAATCACATCTCCTGCCTGTCTGCTCTCCTAACTAACAAATCCCATTTTACTACTGCTCTTCCCCTCTTCTTGCTCCCCTCCTGTACAGCAGAGCTGGCTGTGATGCCACAAACTTGGCTCTGAATTCACTCCTTCAAGGAACCAATGCACTCACCAGTATCGAAAACAGAAAAGCGATTGGCGAGCAGGGACCCAGGGGACTCCTGCACTACCTGCCTAGTTTTCTTGGGCTGTCTGACAGTCACCCATTCCCTTTCTGCCCCCAGGCTCTTCAGCTGCGATGTGACCAGCTCTCAGCCTCACGGGTGTGCCAGTTACTCCAGCCACTGCTCAAGCTCTGAAGCCCAGAGTTCAAGGTTCCACAAGTGGAGATGCTTCCTGCACTTGTGGTTGTCGAGGACACCAGTAGTGTCCACAACTTCCCACATATTACAGGACACGCATCCTACATGTCCAAGCTGGCCTGCCATTGCTTTAATTTACTTCAATTTACTTCTCTTATGTTAACTTTCACAGAATCACACAGTGCAGGAGAGTTCATTCAGCCCATCGAGTCTGCACTGACATGTGAGAAACACCTGACCTACCTACCTAATCCCATTTACCAGCACTTGGCCCATAGCCTTGAATGTTATGATGTGCCAAGTGCTCATCCAGGTACTTTTTAAAGGATGTGAGGCAACCTGCCTCCACCTCCCTCCCAGGCAGCGCATTCCAGAGTGTCACCACCCTCTGGGTAAAAAAGTTTTTCCTCACATCCCCCCTAAACCTCCTGCCCCTCACCTTGAACTTGTGTCCCCTCGTGACTGACCCTTCAACTAAGGGGAACAGCTGCTCCCTATCCACCCTGTCCGTGCCCCTCATAATCTTGTACACCTCGATCAGGTCGTCCCTCAGTCTTCTCTGCTCCAACGAAAACAACCCAAGTCTATCCAACCTCTCTTCATAATTTAAATGTTTCATCCCAGGCAACATCCATCTCCTCTGCAATCCCTCCAGTGCAATCACATCCTTCCTATAATGTGGTGACCAGAACTGTACACAGTACTCCAGCTGTGGCCTCACCAAGGTTCTATACAACTCCAACATAACCTCCCTACTTTTGTAATCTATGCCTCGATTGGTAAAGGCAAGTATCCCATTTGCCTTTTTCACCACCCCACTAACATGCCCCTCCGCCTTCAGAGATCTATGGACACACACGCCAAGGTCCCTTTGTTCCTCAGAACTTCCTAGTGTCATGCCGTTCATTGGATACTTCCTTGTTAAATTACTCCTTCCAAAGTGTATCACCTCATACTTTTCAGGGTTAAATTCCATCTGCCACTTATCTGCCCATTTGACCATCCCATCTATATCTTCCTGTAGCCCAAGACAAAGGAAAAGAAAAGAGCACCTCCCTCTCCTCCTCCCCGAACTCCCTTCTCACCAAACTCACAGAAAATCCACCCCCTAACAGGGCACTTCACCTCTCTTCCTTATACTGATGTGATTGAAAGGAATCTCCTATCTGGCAGTTACAGGACCAGCTTAGGCCAGTCCCTTCCTTTGCTGATCTCACTTGCTGTCCAGCAGAGGGCTCGATTTGCTTCCAGCCAGTGAATAAACAGTGATTCTGTACAGTTACACAGTGAGTGATCCTTACCCTGAATAAACACTGACTCTGTACAGTGACACAGTGAGTGATCCTTACCCTGAATAAACAGTGACTCTGTATAGTTACACAGTGAGTGACCCTTACCCTGAATAAACAGTGACTCTGTACAGTTACACAGTGAGTGATCCTTACCCTGAATAAACAGTGACTCTGTACAGTTACACAGTGAGTGATCCTTGCCCTGAATAAACAATGACTCTGTACAGTTACACAGTGAGTGATCCTTACCCTGAATAAACAGTGACTCTGTACAGTTACACAGTGAGTGATCCTTACCCTGAATAAACAGTGACTCTGTATAGTTACACAGTGAGTGATCCTTACCCTGAATAAACAGTGACTCTGTACAGTTACACAGTGAGTTACCCTTACCCTGAATAAACAGTGACTCTGTATAGTTAGACAGTGAGTGATCCTTACCCTGCTGAATAAACAGCGACTCTGTAGAGTTACACAGTGAATGATGCTTATTCTGAATGAACAGTGACCCTATAGTCCTCTGGCCCTGTATGTGCTACCACCAAACATTGGCAGTTGCACAGCTGTCAAGCCCTTTACTCCTTCACAGCCCCACGTACCTGCGCATGTGCCAGGAGAAGGTTACTGTATGATGTGGGCATTAAAAAATAAAGGTAAACTTTGAAGAAGAGTCATATGGACAGGAAACGTTAACTCTGTTTCTCTTTCCATAGATGCTGCCAGACCCACTTTTCCACCAATTTCTGTTTTTATTACTGTGAATTAGTTCCCATAAACTTCCAACCTACATTGTCTTGAGTGAACTAAAAGAGAGTGATCTGGCCTGCAATCTTTCCCAGTTATCATCTCGAAAACTGTGAGGATAGGTGATTATTTGAACTCTTTAGAAAATCTAGGTGCATGCTACCTCACCTTGTAGCCTCCTTTCTCTTGTGTGTGTGCATCTTGTGTAAATAAGTGTTGTAATTACATTTCGGCTGTTGAGAAAATAAACATTTACTCCTGTTAATTTAAACTTACCAGAAGACTCTCTTGTGTCTGTTCTTGACAGTCACAGCATCAAGGGGTAAAACATTTCTGCTTTAAATACATCTTGTTGCGGTTAGTCAGGAGATGAAGAAAGGGAAAACCAACCCACCATCTCTCTCCTCAAAATACAATATATAAACAATATTATGTTAGTAGAACTGAATATTCCCAGCTACTATCAAGAACTCCAAGTTGTTTTGATGGTGGGTGAATGAATGAATCAGTTGAGTCAATTTATTGGTGATACTGCATTGCTCTCACACCAATGGTCTGTTTCGATTGATCGCAGTTGCTGCTCCTGAAGGTTTCTAGGATGAGGATATACTGCAGACCTCACAGTCCTTGGTCAACTTGAAGATTAGGAGGAAGGAGCTGTCTACATGTATTCAAACTGAAGAGATGTCCTGATAGTTATCGGACACAGAGAGCTTACTTTAACAGGGTGTTTATGTTCTACAAAGACACTGATGACAGATAGCAAAGGACAGCAACAAGCCTACAAGCCAAACCACAAAGAATAAGCCCTCAAAGTAGAGGGTCAGAGGGAGAAAACATATTTAAACAGTTACAAAACAAACAGCATAAAGATAAAACTAGCTGAGAGAGGGACTTTATCATGAAGCAATCTCAGTCAGCTCAGATCCTGAGAAACCAGCAGCAAAGGGGTTCAAAGTCAATGCTAGCCTCATTAACTCCCTTCAAGGAAGGGCACAACATACCTTCAGGAGGAAACAGAATCATATTACAGCCAGACAGCAAGCATATCTTGGGGGAATTGTGAATAAACGGCTGGGAAATTACAGAAAGAGCTGTATCTAACCCCCGTGCGGTACCTGTCCTGGGAGTGTTTGATGGGGACAGTGTAGAGGGAATTTTACTCTGTATCTAACACCGTGCTGTACCTGTCCTGAGTGTATTTGATGGGGACAGTGTAGAGGGAGATTTACTCTGTATCTGACCCTGTGCTGTAACTGTCCTGGGAGTGTTTGATGGGGACAGTGTAGAGTGAGTTTACTCTGTATCTAACCCCGTGCTGTACCTGTCCTGGGAGTGTTTGATGGGGACAGTGTAGAGTGAGTTTACTCTGTATCTAACCCCGTGCTGTACCTGTCCTGGGAGTGTTTGATGGGGACAGTGTAGAGGGAGATTTACTCTGTATCTAACCCCGTGCTGTACCTGTCCTGGGAGTGTTTGATGGGGACAGTGTAGAGGGAGATTTACTCTGTATCTAACCCCGTGCTGTACCTGTCCTGGGAGTGTTTGATGGGGACAGTGTAGAGTGAGTTTACTCTGTAACTAACCCCGTGCTGT
Organism: Carcharodon carcharias; assembly: GCF_017639515.1. Classification (NCBI taxonomy): domain Eukaryota; kingdom Metazoa; phylum Chordata; class Chondrichthyes; order Lamniformes; family Lamnidae; genus Carcharodon; species Carcharodon carcharias. The sequence goes on from NW_024470773.1 coordinate 235,688, forward strand.
ACCTGTCCTGGGAGTGTTTGATGGGGACAGTGTAGAGGGAGATTTACTCTGTATCTAACCCCGTGCTGTACCTGTCCTGGGAGTGTTTGATGGGGACAGTGTAGAGGGAGCTTTACTCTGTATCTAACCCCCTGCTGTACCTGTCCTGGGAGTGTTTGATGGGGACAGTGTAGAGGGAGCTTTACTGTAAGGGAGAACTGCACTGTCGGAGGGAGAGTACTGAGGGAGCGCCGCATAGTCAGAGGATTAGTCCTGAGGGAGCGCCACTCTGTCGGAGGGTCAGTACTGAGGGAGCACCGCACTGTCGGAGGGTCAGTGCCGAGGGAGTGCCGCACTGTTGGAGGGTCAGTGCTGAGAGAGCACCGCACTGTCGGAGGGTCAGTACTGAAGGAGCGCTGCACTGTCGGAGGGTCAGTACTGAGGGAGTGCTGCACTGTCGGAGGGTCAGTACTGAGGGAGCGCTGCACTCTCGAAGGGTCAGTACTGAAGGAGCACTGTGCTGTCGCAGGGTCAGTACTGAAGGAGCACTGCACTGTCGGAGGGTCAGTACTGAAGGAGCGCTGCACTCTCGGAGGGTCAGTACTGAAGGAGCACTGTGCTGTCAGAAGGTCAGTACCAAGGGAGCGCTGCACTGTCGGAGGGTCAGTACTGAAGGAGCGCTGCACTGTTGGAGGGTCAGTACTGAGGGAGCGCTGCACTGTCGGAGGGTCAGTACTGAGGGAGCGCTGCACTGTCGGAGGGTCAGTACTGAGGGAGCGCTGCACTCTCGGAGGGTCAGTACTGAAGGAGCGCTGCACTGTCAGAGGGTCAGTACTGAGGGAGCGCTGCACTCTCGGAGGGTCAGTACGGAAGGAGCGCTGCTCTGTCGGAGGGTCAGTACTGAAGGAGCACTGCTCTGTCGGACGGTCAGTACTGAAGGAGCGCTGCTCTGTCGGAGGGTCAGTACTGAAGGAGCACTGTGCTGTCAGAAGGTCAGTACCAAGGGAGCGCTGCACTGTTGGAGGGTCAGTACTGAAGGAGTGCTGCACTGTCAGAGGGTCCGTCATTCAGATGAAGTGTGACCAATAGTCCTCACTCACTCATCTGTGAAAGAAAAAACAAATTAACCTGGCTTTCATCTCATTTTCTGTTTATGGGATTGTAACGTGTAATAAATGCTGCACTACAATGGCTGCATTTGAAAGTAATTCATTGTTCTTGAAGGAATTCGAAAACATTTGTCAGTATAAAGCTCTAATTGAAACAAACATGTAACAAGATAAAGCAGCAACATTCTTCTGGGGGTCTGTTTAAACACCACGTTCTCCAAAAGGATGTTCGACATGGTGCAAAGCACTGAAGCTATTTGATAATATTCCCTCCTGGATGGATTGTTAAAGATCTCCCAGGCTCTGGCATTGGCCTTGTTTATGTCTCCCTCAGCTGCCCTTACACCCCTGGGATTCTTTCCACTTTTCCCAGCCCAGAACTGCAATTCCTCCTCTCCACACACACTTTTATTTCCGGTAAACAAGCAGTCCCAGAGCCTGAATTGGGCCCTCCTCCCTTCTACCCATGTCCGCTCAATTCCTCCTCCTTTCCTAAAAGCATGGATTCTCCCTGGGACTCGGTTCCCTCCACTACCCGACTCGCCTGTCAGAGGGCCAGGCTTTTCAACTGTGGAAGGTATCATCATTGTGGGTCTTGGATGAGATTGTCCATGGTTAGGATTTACAGATACAGCTGCAGGCAAGGCTGTTGCTAAACGTTATCTTTTTTGAACATTCCATTAACAATGTACCATACAGGCTTAACACGAGGCTCTACATAGAACTATCTCTCAGCATCAGCTGTGCTCATGTGGGATGGAATTTTCTGCTCTGGAGGCTAAGTGTGGTGGTGTGGTTGCTGCTGACTGCCACACCAGGTCATCTGCTTTTTATATATACATAAGTGAGCAGCAGGTTGTATCTGGTGGCAGGCATGGTGTTTGGGCAATGCATATCTTAGATTGGTGCCACTGGGGTAGTGGTATTGTCACCAGACGAGTAATCCAGAGACCCAGGGAATGCTCTGGGGGTTCGAATCCCACAGTGACAGGAATTTGAATTCAATTAAAATCTGGAATTAAAAGCTAGTCTAATGGTGACCATGAAATCATTGTCGATTGTTGTAAAAACCCATCTGGGTCACTAATGCCCTTAAAGGAAGGGAATCTGTTGTCCTTACCTGGCCTGGCCTACATGTGACTCCAGACCCACAGCACTGCTGACTCTTAAAATCGGCCTCTGAAATGTCCGAGCCAGACACTCAGCTGTGTAAACAGCTACAAAGACTCAAAGGAATGAAGCCCTAATGCACCACCCGGCATCAACCGAGGCACCAAAATGACAACAGCCCTGTCAACCCTGCAGAGTCCTCCTGACTAACATCTGGGGGCCAGAGCCAACATTGGGAGAGCTGTCTCACAGACTAGTCAACAACAGCCGGACATAGCCATCCTCACTGAATCATAGCTTACAGACAATGTCCCAGACATCACCATCACCATCCCTAGGTAAGTCCTGTCCCACCGGCAGGGCAGACCCTGCAGAGGTGGGGACACAGTGATATACAGTCAGAAAGGAGTTGCCTTGGGGGGTCCTCAACATCAACTCCTGACCCCATGAAGTCTCATGGCAGCAGGTCAAACATGGGCAAGGAAACCTCCTGCTGATGACCACATACCGCCCTCCCTCAGCTGGTGAATCAGTGCTTTCTCCATGGTGAACATCACTTGGAGGAAGCACTGAGAGTGGCGAGGGTGCAGAATGTACTCTGGGTGGGGGACTTCAATGTCCTCAAGAGTGACTCAGTAGCACCACTGCTGACCGAGCTGGCCGAGTCCTAAAGGACATAGCTGCTAGACTGGGTCTGCAGCAGGTGGTGGGGGAACCAAGAGGGAAAAACATACTTGACCTCATCCTCACCAACCTGCCTGCTGCAGATGCATCTGTCCATGACAGTATCGGTAGGAGTGACCACCACACAGTCATTGTGGAGATGAAGTCCCACCTTCACATTGAGGATACCCTCCATCGTGTTGTGTGGCACTATCACCATGCTAAATGGGATAGATTTCAAACAGATCCAGCAACTCAAGACTGGGCATCCATGAGGTGCTGTGGGCCACCAGCAGCAGCAGAATTGTACTCGAACACAATCTGTAACCTCATGGCCCAGCATATCCCCCACTCTACCATTCCCATCAAGCCAGGGGATCAACCCTGGTTCAATGAAGAGTGCTGGAGGGCATGTCAGGAGCAGCACCAGGCACACCTAAAAATGAGGTGTCAACCTGGTGAAGCTACAACACAGGACTACTTGCATGCCAAACAGCATAAGCAGCAAGTGATAGACAGAGCTAAGCAATCCCACAACCAACAGATCAGATCTAAGCTCTGCTATTCTGCCACATCCAGTTGTGAATGGTGGTGGACAATTAAACAATTCACTGGAGGAGGAGGCTCCACAGATATCCCCATCCTCAATGATGGGGGAGCCCAGCACATCAGTGCAAAAGATAAGGCTGAAGCATTTGCTACAATCTTCAGCCAGAAGTGCCGAGTGGATGATCCATCTCAGCCTCCTCCAGAGGTCCCCAGCATCACAGATGCCAATCTTCAGCCAATTCAATTCACTCCACGTGATATCAAGAAACGAATGAAGACACTGGATACTGCAAAGGCTATGGACTCTGATAATAGTCCGGTAATAGTACTGAAGACTTGTGCTCCAGAATTTGCCACACCCCTAGCCAAGCTGTTCCAGTACAGCTACAACACTGGCATCTACACAGCAAAACTGGAGTCAATGGGAATCAGGGGGAAAACTCTCCGCTGGTTGGAGTCATACCCAGCACAAAGGAAGATGGTTGTGGTTGTTGGAGGTCAATCATCTCAGTTCCAGGACATCACTGCAGGAGTTCCTCAGGGTAGTGTCCTCGGCCCAACCATCTTCAGCTGCTTCATCAATGACCTTCCTTCCATCATAAGGTCAGAAGTGGGGATGTTCGCTGATGATTGCACAATGTTCAGCACCATTCACAACTCTTCAGATACTGAAGCAGTCCATGTCCAAATGCAGCAAGACCTGGACAATATCCAGGCTTGGGCTGACAAGTGGCAAGTAACATTCACGCCACACAAGTGCCAGACAATGACCATCTCCAACAAGAGAGAATCTGACCATCACCCCTTGATGTTCAATGGCATTACCATCACTGAATCCCCCAATATCAACATCCTGGGGGTTACCATTGATCAGAAACTGAACTGAACCAGCCATATAAATACTGTGGCTACAAGAGCAGGTCAGAGGCTGGGAATCCTGCGGACAGTAACTCACCTCCTGACTCCCCAAAGCCTGTCCACCATCTACAAGGCACAAGTCAGGAGTGTGATGGAATACTCTCCATCGCCTGGATAAGTGCAGCTCCCACAACACTCAAGAAGCTCGACATCATCCAGGACAAAGCAGCCCCGTTTGATTGGCACCCCATCCACAAATATTCACTCCCTCCACCACCGACACACAGTAGCAGCAGTGTGTACCATCTACAAGATGCACTGCAGCAACTCACCAAGGCTCCTTAGACAGCACCTTCCAAACCCATGACCACTACCATCTAGAAGGACAAGGGCAGCAGATAGATGGGAACACCACCGCCTGGACGTTCCCCTCCAAGTCACTCACCATCCTGACTTGGAAATATATCACCATTCCTTCACTGTCGCTGGGTCAAAATCCTGGAACTCCCTCCCTAACAGCACTGTGGGTGTACCTACACCACAGGGACTGCAGCGGTTCAAGAAGGCAGCTCACCACCACCTTCTCAAGGGGCAACTAGGGATGGGCAATAAATGCTGGACCCAGCCAGCAACGCCCACATCCTGTGAATGAATAAAAAAGAATTGATCGGAGACATGATTGAACATTACCCTGCAATGATCACCTTCCATTGCCAAGCTAAGAAGTCATTTTGAAGGCCTTGAGCTGCCCTCATTCCAGGCATTCCATCCCCAGATCCTCCCTTGCAGCTGTAGCACAGCCTTAAAGATCACTGGAAGCTCATTCCCCCCACCCGATCCCCCAACTGTCCCAGTCATGACAGCAGTTTCAGAAAGGGGCTTGGATCTGGATGAGTACAGCCAGGCACTAATGTCAGAGTAAGGTCAGGCTGCCTCCTTTGGGGCCAGCCCAGCCTTGCACTAATGAAATGACAGTAATCGTTGAAGTGAGTAAAGCCGGAACCTCTCAGCTACAACGTGTGGGGGTCTTTGGAGCATTTTTCATCTGCTCTTTAGCTGTTAGCCCTTCACAGTTGGATCCTTTGCTTGTTCCTATGGGAGGAACAAATGGTTAGTTAAACCCAATCAACATTTGACCCCAAGCTGCAATGGATTCTCACAATAATGTGCACCATGAGTGAAGCTGCCCAAATCCTTCAATTGGCATTTGAGTCTTCCTAACATGTCTCAGCTGAGCCTTGCTCTTCATGTCCTGAAGCAGAAATTATTAGGGTGCCCCTTCAACCGGCCCAAAAGTGTAGCAGCTGACTGCTCCCACAGGCCCTCATACCCTTCCCTGGCGATTATTTTCCAAGGTTATTTTTCAACTGTGTGATTCCATCGGCTGTCAAGATGCTGCTGCTCCACTCTTGCCATGAGCCCAGGTTGCAACCACCCTCCTCCCTCCTGTCATCCTGGAAGGGCATCATGTGCACGTTTCCCTCCCTCCAGTCACTCTCCTGCCTCCCCCTTTAACCCTGGAGCACATCATCATTCTGGGAGATACCCCTGTCCTGCCCCCCTCCCCCCGCCCCGAACCGTTTCCTGTCGATGTCCCCACAGCCCGTGTGGAGCTGACTCCTCCCCATCCTGAGGCCCCAATGCATAGTGACCTACCCAGACCCCCTCACCCCATGAGGCCTGGAAGTTGGGAATGGAGTGCAGTTTGTCTGCTGCAAATCAGTGATCCGTGGTTGTGATTCACACCGGTCCAGTTACCCATGGATGTGCCCGTTGGATTTGAGGTGGGGGGTAAGGTGGGGGGGGGGGGGGTGGTTTAATGAACATTGACGATGTGGTTCCTGACCTGGAGCAGCAGGACCAGCCTCGAGAGGCGGGAGGGGAAAATCCCAAACCTTTTCTCACTGGCTTCAGGCCGCAACACCCCCCCCCCACCCCCTCCGAATTTCCAGGTCTTGCTCCACGATGCCCACTGCAGGCGGGCAGGATCTCCCAGCACTGGTGATGTAGGCTATCATTTACATATTTAACTTCAGGCTATTCCACTACAGGAGGAGGCACAGCCAGCCTGGTCCCAGCTGCCCCTCCCCCCAGGGCTGGGGGCACAGGATGGGCAACCACCAGGCTCCAGACAAGCAACTGGCAGGGAATTAATTGGGGCTGTGAGATCAGCTACATGAACAAGAATATTCCTTAAGATCCTGTTGTGGACCCCACAAGAAGAAGAAGAGGAAAATTGACCTTTTAAGAAGCGAAGGCCGGACCCTGGGGGGGGGGGAGGGGGGGGATGGGAACTACAATTCCCGACGGGCCTCGGTGCTTTCGACGCATGCGCTGATCCTGATTTATGGCTACACATGCGCAGATTGTCCCGGGGATTTTTTTTTTAACCCATCTTCGGGTTCTGCACATGTGCCGGCCAGGGAATGATTGTACATGCGCACTTGGTCCGGTTCACGTCTTCAGGCCGGTGGACGGCCCTCTGCACATGCGCCGTTTGGTCTTTTAAAGCTAACGCTGCGCCTGCGCAGAAGGGAAAGCAGCCCCCCCCCCCCCCCCACCACCAGAAGAGAAAGAGCGCGGAAATGGGGTAAGCTGCAGAGAGCAGACTGCACAGGAGAATAAAGGGAAGTCCCAGGAAGGCAGTTAAGTCAAGGAACAAGAAGCAGGTCCTGTTCAGTGAAGTTAAAGTGAAGAGCAGGGGAGAAGGCTGTGAATTAGAGAGAGAAAGCTGCAGGCAGCAGAATCAAGGCAAAGTGGGCTAGAGAGAGGCCAGAGGATGTGAGGAGACAGCCAAGGCCCAGGGGCTCCTTATGCTGGGCCTGCAAAGCAGCCGTGCTGGGTTGGCATAGCTGAGTCTCTGAGAAGGCAAAGCTTGGCTGTATGTGGCAATCCAGGGAAGAGGACCCTGGGAAGGAGAGATTGAAACCCCGGAGGTGGATCCTTATTGAAGATGTCTGAGAGATGGCCACCAGATTTACCAGGATGTTGCCTGGGCTGGAGAGTTTTAGTTATGAGGAGAGATTGAATAGACTGGGGTTATTTTCCCTGGAGCGGAGGAGATTGAGGGGGGACGTGATTGAGGTGTATAAAATTATGAGGGGCATAGAGAGGGTAGAGAGGGGGGAACTTTTCCACTCGGTGAAGGGATCAATAACCAGGGGACATAGATTTAAGGTAACGGGCAGGAGGTTTAGAGGGGATGTGAGGAAGAATTTTTTCACCCAGAGGGTGGTGGGAATCTGGAACTCACTGCCTGAAAGGGTGGTAGAGCAGAAACCCTCAACACTTGCGATGCCATGGCATACAAGACTATGGGCTTAGTGCTGGAAAATGGGATTAGAATAGTTAGGTACTTGTTTGACCGGCACAGACTCGATGGGCCGAAGGGCATTTTTCTGTGCTGTAGACCCCTATGACTCTAAGAGAAAGCGCAGTTTGGGAGAGGATTCCAAGATGAGTTCTTTGAGAGTGGAGATTGGAAACACTTGTGTGAAAGACAGAGTTTCTGTGAGACCAGTTTGCTCTCAGTATGACTAACGTCTGGGGAAGTTGATGTGAGATCCATAGCATCTGCTTTGGGGTGGCAGCTGTCTCTCCACAGGTCACCTAGTGGTTTACATGGCCTGTGTACTTACTGTGAATGTTATTGTACAAGAGACTTTTGTAACTTGTGTTATTCTTATGATCCTGTAAAGGTACAGTTGTGGGTGAAGGCGTAGTGTAATATAGTTCTTTTTTCTTGTTTAATAAATATTTTTTCTTCTGTTAAAAGTACACCAGCAGACTTCTGTGAATGTGGTCAGCCCACATTTCTGCACAAAAAAGTAAAAGTTAGGATCTATCAAGTTAGGCTCTACCCTGGGACGTGGCTTGTCCAGTAGCAACATCAGCTGGGATCATAACAACTGCAATGAAAGTTCTTGGTACAGACTGTTTAGTGACACTTTGCACTGAAAAGCACTGTAAACTGCACCACCCAGAGACAGAAACCCACCAGTCAGTGTGCGGAAGTGATATTGAGTCCAGCAGGAAGGCAGTCAACATCAAGTACCACTGTCAAGAGTTGCTCGCAGTGAACTTGGTGTGTACGTGGCTTTTATTTGTAAGGATGTTCTTGCCCCAAGGGAGTGGTACAGGTTTGACGCACCATGGTCACTTGTCCATCAATGTCTGCGTGTTTATCGATTGTTCCTGTACTATCTTCACACAAGGGGAAAAGGTCACAGTAAAATGGAGGGACCCTCCTTGCTTTTTCAACGGCAAAAAACCCATCACATAACTACCTCTTTCCAGTTCCAAAGAAGAGTCATATTGGACTCGAAACGTTAACTTTGTTTCTCTCTCCACAGATGCTGAGATTTTCCAGCACTTTGTTTTTCCAATAGATTGTCTAGTTTGGCCATCCGTTCGGTGAATCTGAGGTGCCTCAGCAGAAATGGGATGACTTTTACTGAGCAGATTGATGTGATGTGTTCCATGGTCTGAGACTCAGCCACAATCGCACTTCAGGCCCTCCCTCATCTTCCACTACACAGTAGGCCAGCCTCACTATCCGAACGCTGTGTGGATTCGCTCGAGTGCTGTAGGAAAGCTTGCAACCAGGGATCTTTGTTGCTGTGTCAGTGATGACTTCTTGTGTCCACCATTTCATCCGCCTGGACCATTCCAACGCATTCCTGGCTGTTCCCCCACTTTCTACCTTTTATAAGCTTGAGGTCACCCAAAACTGTGCTGCCCACGTCCAAACTGGCACCAAGTCCTGTTTCCCTATCACCCCTGGACTTGCTGATCATTGGCTCCTGCTCAAAGCAATGGCCCGATTTTCATAAGTTGTCTTTGTTTTCAAATCCCTCCAGGGCCTCCCTGCTCCCTATCTCAGGAATCTTCTCAGCTCCATAACCCTCTGAGATCTCTGCATCCCTCTAATTCCAGCCTCAGCAGCTCCCTGGGCCACAAACTCTAGGATTTCACTCCTCGGTCTCCATCTCTCTCTCTCTCCCTCTCTCTCCACTCCTTACCGACCTCTCTGACCAAGCTTTTGACCACCTGTCCCCCTGATGTGACTTGGGGTCATGTTTTTTTTAATAATGCTCCTCTTAAGTGACTTTGGAGTGTTTTATTATGTTAAAGGTGCTATATAAATACAAATAGTTGTTGTTTAGGATAATGCATTGAAAATGAAGCACCATTTCCCAGAATGGATGATTTTAAGCAGTTTCGCTGTGGATTTTCCTAATCTTCTTGTTACTGTTACCCAGCCAAGGAGCCACCTTTCCACCGAAATGATAAGGTGAGACTGAATGATTGAAGCACACATCTTGCAATAGCTTCTCACCTCTGATCAGTGGCTGCACCTGAACACTACAAACCTTTATGGCAATCAAGAGTGAAACACAAACAAGGTGTTGCTTCAACCCTGCTAGAAATTCTAGCAAAAGAACAATTTGCATTTCTCTAGTTTAGAAGTCACTTCCAGATCTCCCAAAGCTCTTCAGCCAATGAAATACTTTTGAAATGTTGACATTGTTGTCATTGTTATGCTGAGTAAAGGCTTATCATATTCATAACTTTAAACATGAACTGAGCTCTGGAGGGTCTTATTTATTTAAAATGGACACTGATGAACTGTTAAGATGTCTGCCAGAGGGTCAAGTGACCTTTGCTTATTCTGCAGAGACCAAGCTTCTGTGAAGTTCTAACTGAATCACCCTGGGTGGGGGAACCTCCCCCTGGGATGAACATCTCCAGACAGCACCCCTCTCCCATCATCTGAACCTTATTCAAAACACAATGTAGGGATTTAGACTCTATACTAATCCCTCGAGAAAGAAATTTCTTGTTGAGAATTAACAATATTGGCAAAAAGGACAATCAGTAATTTAGAGTGCAAACTAATTAGGCTTATTAGACAATAAAGATTGACACTTAACATTTCCTTAATCAAGGCAATGCATGATACACAAGTTCCAGATGTGTCAGTCTGTATTTCCCATGGATCCCAGGATTTCTGGGGTCTTCGCTTCTTGGCTCCTTGAACCTGGTCTCTTGACTGACGACATGCTTCAAGGTTTTAGCTTAACTCTGAAGATACACATGTCACATCAGCCTGCTGAGTGCTCTCTCTCTCTTCATCAGAATCAGGACACGATGAGAAGGAAAAGAGAGGCTTTTAGCAGGAACAAGGGAAGCAAATCAGCAGAGGCATTAGTGGAGTACAGACAGTGCAGGGTGGAGCTTAAGAAAGCAATTAGGAGAGCAAAGAGGAGATATGAGAAAGCGCTGGCTGGTAAAAGTAGGGAAAATCCCAAGATATTCTATAAGTATATCAGTGGGAAGAGGATAACCAGGGAAAGAGTAGGGCCCATAAAGGACCGAGGGGGATATCTATGGGTGGAGCCAGAGGACATCACTAAAGTGTTGAACGAATACTTCACATCTGTCTTCACCCAAGAGAATGAGGATGAAGGTATGGAACTCAGGGAGAGAGACTGTGAGGTTCTTGAGCAAATTGATATAGGGAGTGACAAAGTATTGGAGGTGTTGGCAGGCTTAAAAGTGGACAAATCTCCAGGTCCGGATGAGTTGTGTCCCAGATTGCTGAGGGAGGCAAGGGAGGAGATCGCAGGGGCTCTGACCCAAATTTTTAATTCCTCTCTGGCCACGGGGAAGGTGCCAGAGGATGTCAGTGGTAGGGAAACTATTGGAGAAAATTCTGAAGGAGAGAATCTATCTCCCCTTGGAGAGGCAAGGTTTGATCAGGGATAGTCAGCACGGCTTTGTCCGAGGGAGGTCATGCCTAACAAATTTGATTGAATTTTTTCAGGAGGTGACCAGGTGTGTAGATGAGGGTAGTGCAGTTGATGTAGTTTATATGGATTTCAGCAAAGCCTTTGACAAGGTCCCACATGGGAGACTTATAAAGAAGGCAAATTCACATGGGATACAGGGTAATTTGATAAGGTGGATTCGAAATTGGCTTAGTTGTAGGAGACAGAGGGTGATGATAGAAGGATGCTTTAGTGACGGGAAGCCAGTGTCCAGTGGCGTACCACAGGGATCTGTGCTGGGTCCCCTATTATTTATCATTTATAGAAACGATATGGATGACTATGTGGGGGGTAGGATTAGTAAGTTTGTGGATGACACAAAGATTGGCCGGATGGTTAACAGTGAGGTTGAGTGTTTTGGACTACAGGAAGATATAGATGGGATGGTCAACTGGATAGATAAGTGGCAGATGGAAAGTGTGAGGTGATACACTTTGGAAGGAGTAATTTGACAAGGAAGTATTCAATGAACGGCATGACAATAGGAAGTTCTGAGGAACAAAGGGACCTTGGCGTGTGTGTCCATAGATCTCTGAAGGCGGAGGGGCATGTTAGTGAGGTGGTGAAAAAGGCATATGGGACACTTGCCTTTATCAATCAAGGTACAGATTACAAAAGTAGGGAGGTCATGTTGGAGTTGTATAGGACCTTGGTGAGGCCACAGCTGGAGTACTGTGTGCAGTTCTGGTCACCACATTATAGGAAGGATGTGATTGCACTGGAGGGGGTGCAGAGGAGATTCACCAGGATGTTGCCTGGGATGAAACATTTAAGTTATGAAGAGAGGTTGGATAGACTTGGGTTGTTTTCGTTGGAGCAGAGAAGACTGAGGGGCGACCTGATCGAGGTGTACAAGATTATGAGGGGCATGGACAGGGTGGATAGGGAGCAGCTGATCCCCTTAGTTGAAGGGTCAGTCATGAGGGGACACAAGTTCAAGGTGAGGGGCAGGAGGTTTAGGGGGAATGTGAGGAAAAACTTTTTTACCCAGAGGGTGGTGAGGGTCTGGAATGTGCTGCCTGGGAGGGTGATGGAGGTGGGTCGCCTCACATCCTTTAAAAAGTACCTGGATGAGCATTGGGCACATCATAACATTCAAGGCTATGGGCCAAGTGCTGGTAAATGGGATTAGGGAGGTAGGTCAGTTGTTTCTCATGTGTCAGTGCAGACTCGATGGGCCGAAGGGCCTCTTCTGCTCTGTGTGATTCTATGATTCTAGCAATTCTTTCCATACTTGACCACTGATCCATCAGACTGGATTCTTACTGCAATCCTCAACCTTGTCATAGTTACTTTAATCACTAATCCTATATGCAAATAGCTTTGCCACTTTTAGCCTAAGTATGTACACCTGGACCAACACAACTAACCCAATATTTGCAACTCTTGACCAATGAGAAGAGTGCTCCTCGCTTCCGGAAAACAATCTAACCTTAATTTGTATCTCTAACTGGAGGTTCTCAAAGCATTCCAGTCCTCAGGCCACTTTCCTGGTCAATCAGCATTGTAGTTTTGGCTTCTCTTTACCTCTAAGCTAGATACCTAATGTTCAAATAAGCCCTAGCTACAATTTTAGTTCACTCCCAAAGGACCCATGTGTTCATTCTTAAAGCTAGATCAAAGTATTTGGCATTTAAAGAGATGCCAACTTTAAGATTTTCTTAGCAACATACTCCAAAATTCACAAATCATCCCAATAATACGTACAAATTAAGACTTTTCATCACTAAGCTTATGTACAGTATAATTTGATTAAGGTTTATCAATTACACAAATGTGCCAACAAGGTGAAGTCTAACAACAGTCATTGAACTCCCAGAATCTATGCCACTAGGTTTACAATTTAGCAAAAGGAAGCTGACAAGTCCAGTTATCCACAAGTTAAGTGTGGAAGGCCACCATCTATCTCCTATTGCGCAGTGATGGCTTTGGACTTCCAAATCATTCTGGCTGAATAATGCCAGTATTTATCATGTGATCAAAACCAGTTTGAAATCAAACGTTTTATCCAGAGACCAGTGCGGACTGTAGAAAATCACTGAAGAGACAGGAACCACAGAAAAGGCAGTGCCACCTTTGTCCTTTAAGAACTATTAGTCATCAGCCAGTCTGAGAACCACTCTGAAACCAGCTGCTAGTCATAAAACAGCCAAAGTACTTAACCTGTTCCCATTTCAAAATTCACCTGAGAACCAACCTCCTGGATATTCGACTACAAGAAAGCCTGCAAACTGCTGTGAGCCCTTCACTTTAGAAGACCTTCGCTTCACCTTTAAATCATCAAATCCATTCAGGAAACCACAGGCCTGCCACATGGAAACCCAGAGATCATAAATCAGAGACTGAATTAACTGGAATCTGTAAAAGTGCACTATCTTTATCTGTATCCAATCTTTGTCAGTGTGTGTGTGTGTGAATGAGACTTAGTGTGTGATGTTTGGTTAATTCGAGGCGTGTGAGAATAATCATCCTGATTTTGAACTCGTGAAAGCTTGCTGCTGAATTTTAAAATTGCAATGCACAGTCGGAGGGTAAGGAAAGACACACCTCTTTCCATACAAAATATCCTGGTTCCAGGCAGTAGGAGAGCACATACAGAATATAAGAAACGCAGTATGTAATTTGTACACAGCAAGTTTCCATAAACAGCAATGAAATAATGATGAGGTCATAAGTTTTCCAATAGTTTGAAACATTTTATTAATGATTGGAGACCTGAGCTGTGAAATTGTTTGCTTCCATCTGACTGACCATATCCGTGTGAAGTGCTCCGACACCAACTGCCTACCCCCACTGTCCTCCAAAGCCTGCCAGATGCTGCTTTCCTCTCAGTCCGGGGGAACAATATTAGTTTTATTTGGCCTGAAACTGAATGATGCTCAAACTGGACAGTGGCTGACTCAGTTCCTGAGTAATTGAGCAGGAACTGGGCACTGATTAATCACCACAATCTGACACGACTTAAGAAAAGCTATCCGCGTCAATGATCCAGCAACAAGAGAGAGAGACTGTCAGCGTGCCCCGTGGAACCGACAGTCAGGTTGTAACCCTATGCACAGTACACTTGTTCCCAGCCTCACAGAGTTCTGGGCTCCAGGAATGGAATTCGAATTTGTGCAGCACGGACCAGCTGCCTGGTGAGTCAGGGTTAATGGGAGTCTTTTCAACTTCTAACCCTTACTGACTGGTCCCACAGCACACTGAGGCCCGGTTAATCTACACACCGGGGCCTGGGACCCGGTTAATCTACAGACCGGGGCCTGGGACCCGGTTAATCTGCAGACCGGGGCCTGGGACCCGGTTAATCTGCAGACCGGGGCCTGGGACCCGGTTAATCTGCAGACCGGGGCCTGGGATCCGGTTAATCTGCAGACCGGGGCCTGGGACCCGGTTAATCTGCAGACCGGGGCCTGGGACCCGGTTAATCTGCAGACCGGGGCCTGGGACCCGGTTAATCTGCAGACCGGGGCCTGGGACCCGGTTAATCTGCAGACCGGGGCCTGGGACCCGGTTAATCTGCAGACCGGGGCCTGGGATCCGGTTAATCTGCAGACCGGGGCCTGGGATCCGGTTAATCTGCAGACCGGGGCCTGGGATCCGGTTAATCTGCAGACCGGGGCCTGGGATCCGGTTAATCTGCAGACCGGGGTCTGGGATCCGGTTAATCTGCAGACTGGGGCCTGGGACCCGGTTAATCTACAGACCGAGGTCTGGGACCCAGTTAATCTACAGACTGGGTCAGTACTCGGGGCACCTCACCTAGTTTGGGAGTCTATGGGTGAAAATAAGTTTCCTCATCTCCCATTTATGCCGAGTGTGAATTAGCTGCAGTGTTTTGTATAAGAGTGACTATATTTCAAAGGAACATCTTGGGTTGTAAAGTACTTTGAAACCTCCTGAGTAAATGAACAACTTTGTAAAAACAATCTACTTCATTCTCAGAGTTGCTGACTGTCTCCGAGTACTTGACTCCTGTTATCTTCTGAAGAGGTCTCTCAGTTGTAACCTCAGTGTCTGTCAGTGTGCCTTCCCTGCCCTCACCCCAGCTCCAGCACCTCCTCAGGGTCTCTACAACTCCACCTGAGCAGAGTCACTTTCATCCCAGCAACAGGTGGGAATATCTCAGCTCCCTCCTGGAAAGCAGAGTCTGATTCCTGACCAGTACTCCGGATCCAGACCAGTCCTTGCCAGACTGATGGAGGGGGCACTCGTCTGCCTGACTGGCATTGCCAGACTGATGGAGGGGGCACTCGTCTGCCTGACTGGCATTGCCAGACTGATGGAGGGGGCACTTGTCTGCCCGACTGGCATTGCCAGACTGATGGAGGGGGCACTCGTCTGTCCGATTGGCATTGCCAGACTGATGGAGGGGGCATTCGTCTGCCTGACTGGCATTGCCAGACTGATGGAGGGGGCATTCGTCTACCCGATCAGCATTGCTAGAGCATGACATTCATGGGCAGGCTCCCTGGGTGATCCAGTCATGCTACACTGCCCATTTTGCCCCGTAATTACTTCCACCCAATTAGCAGCTTAATCTAATGGGCACAGTGTGGTTTCCGAGACCACAGTCTAGCCCATTGCTGACCCCTGATAATCACAACTTGGGAGTGTCAGTATCAGGGGACGTCTAGTTGGCAGTTTGATTCTGAGGTTTGTCCCTTCAGTGAACTCACTCAGTGCCCAACAAACTAGGCTGCAGTACAAAGGAATTAATCACTGTCAGTGCTTTCGAAAAGCAGACCTGCACGTCAGCCCATCAGTGATTTCTGTTATTTTCATTATTATCAGTTTTATTTTGGATTCAGTTTAACTATACTATTCACCTCACCCACTCACTGTGGGAGCAAGTTCCACATTCTCCCTACTCTCTGGATAAAGAAATTTCTCCTGAATTCCTGATTGGATTTCTTGGTGACTATCTTATATTGATGGCCCCCAGTTCTGGTCTCCCCGACAAGGGGAAACATTCTCTCTGTATCCACTCTATCAAAACCTTACAGAATTTTAAAGACCTCTGTTAGGTCACCCCTCAGCCTGTCGATCTTCTCCTGATATGTATATCCATACATTTCTGGAATGATCCTTGTCAACCTCTCTGCACCTCTCCAGTGCCTCTATATCCTTTTTATAATACGACAACCAGAACTGCACAAAGTGTGGTCTAACCAAGGGTCAGTACATGTTGAGAATAACTTCCCTACTTTTCAACTCCATCCGTTGAGAAACAAAGCCTAGAGTTTGCTTGGCTTTATTTGTAGGCCTGCTAATGTGGGGGGGGTGATTTTTAGGGCTGGATTTTATGTGACCCAACCAGGCGTGTTTTCAGTGGTGGGGGGGGGGAGAAACATAAAACACGAGAGGTGCCCAGCTCACCACCTTCCTGTCCACCCCTCGAGCTGTCCCCCCATGTATGCTAGGCGGGCAAGCACTGAAATTGGCAGCCTGCCTGCCTTATTTAAATAAATAATCGAAAGTTAATTCGGCTTGTTACTAAGCTAACTGACTGGGCTATTACGATGCCCATAATACAGTTGACAGGTGAGTGCAAGTAGGCAGTCCATTTTTTGAGGACAGGTTGAAAAAGGGAAGGAAGAAGGAGCACATAATTTGGGGTGTCCTGTACACATCAGGAGTATCTTCCCCAAAATGTCACTCCCCTCTTTCATTCCTCCAAAGCTTGGCCACCTACTGCACCCCCCAGCCCCACTCCGGGGTCCTGCATCTACCCCCTGTCCTAAAAGCTCAGGATTAACCTGTCTCTGGCAGCCACTGTTGTCTTTTCCAGCTTCCTGAGCTGCTGGAGCTGTCAGCCAATCTGTCGAGGGCAGGACGTCCTCCCTCTAAGGCACAGAAGTCCCAATCTCAGCTAGTTGAGCTCACACAGCCCCATTCTGGTATGCCAGCTGCCAGTTAACTTTTCCTCTGGGGTGGGGGTGGGGGGGGTGAGTAATCCGCCCCATCTCCCCACCCCATACTCCACTGGTCTCCCTGTCCCAGCTGACCACATCCCTCGCCCTCTGTCCCTCTACCCCTGACCCCCAAACCCAACACAAGGTACAACTCTCATCTCTAGCGCTGCTTGTCATGGTCACATCCACAGTCTGGATGAAGCTGACAGTTCACAGACCAAACCAATGGAGGTTCAGGGCAAGTGTCCACCAGTGATGAAGAGGCAGCACCGTTCCTCCCAGGAAGTCACTGAGGGGGCCCCAGGGGAATTGGGGATGAGAGGGGATCTGGGGCAGTTGGGGATGAGAGGGGATCTGGGGCAATTGGGAGGGAATTGGCATCAGAAAGGATTTGTGGGGATCACAGGGGACCTGGGGCAATTGGGGATCAGAGAGGTTTCTGGAGTGACCAGGAAGGCATCAAGGGTAACAGAAGGGATCTGGAGTGGATCAGAGGGGTCCGCTGGGAACTTGGTTGGGGGGGAGGGGGGCAGGAATCAAAGGGGGTATGAGGAGCATTGTGTTTGCCAGTGTATTCACCATCATTACTTTCTGTTCCCTTTTGTCAAAGTGCGGTGACAGGGCCAAGTGAAGGTGAATGATGGGCATCTCCAGCTGACTGGACAGATGTTTCCAGGGAGTTGTGCATTGGGCTGTCCTTGGTCAAACTGGCTGGATAATCAGTCAGAAAACTCATCCAAGCTAAAAGAAAACTCTTCACTGTCCCAACCTGAAACCTTAAATGAGATCAGGGAAACATCTGGATATATTGGCATATGCTCCAGCAGTGTGATAAGGCTGCCATATGGTTGTATCTACATGAAGAAGTCCATTGGCGCATGATCCCTGATTATTGACTAGTTAATAGTCGAAGATAAAATGCTTGTTGGTAAAGGTTTAAGGAGCTTCAAACTGCAGGAAGGCAACTCGTCTTGAATGTATCGGTACCAACAATGGACTCTGAAGAGAATTGGAGTTTTTTTTATTCATTCACAGGATGTGGGTGTCACTGGCTGGGCCAGCATTTATTGCCCATCCCTAGTTGCCCTTGAGAAAGTGGTGGTGAGCTGCCTTCTTGAACCTCTGCAGTCCACGTGCTGTAGAGAGAGGGGGAGGTGGATGACATAGTGGTATGGTTGCTGGGCTATTAATCCAGAGACCCAGGGTAATGCTTTGGGGACCCGGGTTCGAATCCTGTCATGGCAGATGATGGAATTTTAATTCAATAAAAATCTAAATTTTTATTAAAAGTCCAATGATGACCATGAAACCATTGTCGATTATTGTAAAAACCTATCTGCTTCACGAATGTCCTTTAGGGAAGGAAATCTGCCTCCTAACCTGGTCTGGCCTACACGTGACTCCAGGCCACAGCTATGTGGTTGTCTCTTAACTGCCCTCTGAACTGGCCGAGCAAACCCCTCAGTTGTATCAAACTGCTACAAAGTCTGGAGAAAGGAATGAAACCGGGCCGGACACCTGATATTGACCGAGGCACCGGAAATAACAACGGCAAACTCAGCCCTGTCAACCCTGCAAAGTCCTCCTGACTAACATCTGGGGGCCAGAGCCAAAATTGGGAGAGCTGTCTCACAGACTAGCCAAGCAACAGCCTGACATAGTCATCCTCACGGAATCATACCTTACAGACAATGTCCCAGACACCACCATCACCATCCCTGGGTATGTCCTGTCCCACTGGCAGGACAGACCCAGCAGAGGTGGGGACACAGTGATATACAGTCAGGAAGGAGTTGCCTTGGGGGGTCCTCAACATCGACCCCAGACCCCATGAATCTCATGGCATCAGGTCAAACATGGGAAAGGAAACCTCCTGCTGATGACCACATACCGCCCTCCCTCAGCTGGTGAATCAGTGCTTTCTCCATGGTGAACATCACTTGGAGGAAGCACTGAGGGTGGTGAGGGTGCAGAATGTACTCTGGGTGGGGGACTTCAATGTTCATCACCAAGAGTGACTCAGTAGCACCACTGCTGACCGAGCTGGCCGAGTCCTAAAGGACATAGCTGCTGGACTGGGTCTGCAGCAGGTGGTGAGGGAATCAACAAGAGGGAAAAACATACTTGACCTCATCCTCACCAACCTGCCTGCTGCAGATGCATCTGTCCATGACAGTATCGGTAGGAGTGACCACCACACAGTCATGGTGGAGTCAAAGTCCCACCTTTATATTGAGGATACCCTCCATCGTGTTGTGTGGCACTATCACCGTGCTAAATGGGATAGATCTCAAACAGATCCAGCAACTCAAGACTGGGCATCCATGAGGTGCTGTGGGCCACCAGCAGCAGCAGAATTGTACTCGAATACAATCTGTAACCTCATGGCCCAGCATATCCCCCACTCTACCATTCCCATCAAGACAGAGGATCAAAACAAAAACAGAATTCCCTGGAAAAACTCAGCAGGTCTGGCAGCATCGGCGGAGAAGAAAAGAGTTGACGTTTTGAGTCCTCATGACCCTTCGACAGAACTAGGTGAATCCAAGGAAGGGGTGAAATATAAGCTGGTTTAAGGTGTGTGTGTGTGTGTGTGTGGGTGGGGGGGAGGGGGGGGGGGGGCAGGGGGTGGTGGGTTGGGTGGGGGGAGAGAAGTGGGGGGGGTGTGGTTGTAGGGACAAGCAAGCAGTGATAGAAGCAGATCATCAAAAGATGTCACAGACAAGCCAGGGGATCACCCCTGGTTCAATGAAGAGTGCAGGAGGGTACATCAGGAGCAGCACCAGGCATACCTAAAAATGTGCTGTCAGCATAAGCAGCAAGTGAAAGACAAAGCTAAGCGATCCCACAATCAACGGATCAGATCTAAGCTCTGCAGTCCTGCCACATCCAGTTGTGAATGGTGGTGGACAATTAAACAATTCACTGGAAGAGGAGGCTCCACAAATATCCCCATCCTCAATGATGGGGGAGCCCAGCACATCAGTGCAAGAGATAAGGCTGAAGCATTGGCTACAATCTTCAGCCGGATGTGCTGAGTGGACAATCTAACTCTGGAGCTCCCCAGCATTTGATTCATTCCACATGACATCAAGAAACGGCTGAAGGCACTGGATACTGCAAAGGCTATGGGCCCTGACAATATTCCGGCAATAGTACTGAAGGCTTGTGCCCCAGAACTTGCTGCGCCCCTAGCCAAGCTGTTCCAGTACAGCTACAACACTGACATCTACCCGGCTATGTGGAAAATTGCCCAGGTATGTCCTGTACACAAAAAGCAGGACAGATCCAACCCGGCCAATTACCGTCCCATCAGTTTACTCTCCATCATCAGTAAAGTAATGGAAGGGGTCATCAACAGTGCTATCAAGTGGCATTTGCTTAGCAATAACCTGCTCACTGATGCCCAGTTTGGGTTCTGCCAGGGCCACTCAGCTCCTGACCTCATTACAGCCTTGGCTCACACATGGACAAAAGAGCTGAACTCCTGAGGTGAGGTGAGAGTGACTGCCCTTGACATCAAAGCAGCATTTGACCGAGTGTGGCATCAAGGAGCCCCAGCAAAACTGGAGTCAATGGGAATCAGAGGATAAAGTCTCCGCTGGTTGGAGTCATACCCAGCACAAAGGAAGATGGTTGTGGTTGTTGGAGGTCTGTCATCTCAGCTCCAGGACATCACTGCAGGAGTTCCTCAGGGTAGTGTCTTTGGCCCAACCATCTTCAGCTGCTTCATCAATGACCTTCCTTCCATCATAAGGTCAGAAGTGGGGATGTTCGCTGATGATTGTACAATGTTCAGCACCATTCACAACTCCTCAGATACTGAAGCAGTCCATGTTCAAATTCAGCAAGATCTGGACAATATCCAGGCTTGGGCTGACAAGTGGCAAGTAACATTCAGGCCACACAAGTGTCAGGCAATGACCATCTCCAACAAGAGAGAATCCGACCATTGCCCCTTGACATTCAATAGCATTACCATTGCTGAATCCCCCACTATCAACATCCTGGGGGTTACCATTGACCAGAAACTGAACTGGACTAGCCATATAAACA
>NW_024470773.1:261753-306753 GCF_017639515.1 Carcharodon carcharias
AGGGTCGGGGAGGCGTCAGTGGTTGGGGCGGGGTCAGTGGTTGGGGAAGGGTCAGGGAGGGGTCAGTGGTTGGAGAAGGATCAGTGGTTGGGGAGGGGTCAGTGGTTGGGGAAGTGTCAGTGGTTGGGGAAGGGTCAGGGAGGGGTCAGTGGTTGGGGAGGGGTCAGTGGTTGGAGAAGGGTCAGTGGTTGGGGAAGGGTCGGGGAGGGGTCAGTGGTTGGGGAAGGGTCGGAGAGGGGTCAGTGGTTGGGGAAGGGTCAGTGGTTGGGGAAGTGTCAGTGGTTGGAGAACGGTCAGTGGTCGGGGAAGGGTCGGAGAGGGGTCAGTGGTTGGGGAAGTGTCAGTGGTCGGGGAGGGGTCAGTGGTTGGAGAAGGGTCAGTGGTCGGGGAAGGGTCAGGGAGGGGTCAGTGGTTGGAGAAATGTCAGTGGTTGGGGCGGGGTCAGTGGTTGGGGAAGGGTCGGGGAGGCGTCAGTGGTTGGGGCGGGGTCAGTGGTTGGGGAAGTGTCAGGGAGGGGTCAGTGGTTGGGGAAGGGTCGGGGAGGCGTCAGTGGTTGGGGAGGGGTCAGTGGTTGGAGAGGGGTCAGTGGTTGGGGAAGGGTCGGAGAGACGTCAGTGGTTGGGGCGGGGTCAGTGGTTGGGGAAGGGTCGGGGAGGGGTCAGTGGTTGGAGAAGGGTCAGTGGTTGGGGAAGGGTCGGAGAGGGGTCAGTGGTTGGGGAAGTGTCAGTGGTTGGGGAGGGGTCAGTGGTTGGAGAAGGGTCGGAGAGGGGTCAGTGGTTGGGGAAGGGTCAGTGGTTGGAGAAGGGTCAGTGGTTGGGGAAGGGTCAGGGAGCGGTCAGTGGTTGGAGAAGGGTCAGTGGTTGGGGAAGGGTCAGGGAGGGGTCAGTGGTTGGGGAAGGGTCAGTGGTTGGGGAAGGGTTGGGGAGGGGTCAGTGGTTGGGGAGGGGTCAGTGGTTGGAGAAGGGTCAGTGGTTAGGGAAGGGTCAGGGAGGGGTCAGTGGTTGGAGAAGGGTCAGTGGTTGGGGAAGGGTTGGGGAGGGGTCAGTGGTTGGGGAGGGGTCAGTGGTTGGAGAAGGCTCAGTGGTTGGGGAAGGGTCAGTGGTTGGGGAAGGGTCAGTGGTTGGGGAAGGGTCAGTGGTTGGAGAAGGGTCAGTGGTTGGAGAAGGGTCAGTGATTGGGGAAGGGTCGGGGAGGCGTCAGTGGTTGGAGAAGGGTCAGTGGTTGGGGAAGGGTCAGGGATGGGTCAGTGGTTGGGGAAGTGTCAGTGGTTGGGGAGGGGTCAGTGGTTGGAGAACGGTCAGTGGTCGGGGAAGGGACAGGGAGGGGTCAGTGGTTGGAGAAGGGTCAGTGGTTGGGGCGGGGTCAGTGGTTGGGGAAGGGTCGGGGAGGCGTCAGTGGTTGGGGCGGGGTCAGTGGTTTGGGAAGTGTCAGTGGTTGGAGAAGGGTCAGTGGTTGGGGAAGTGTCAGTGAGGGGTCAGTGGTTGGAGAAGTGTCAGTGGTTGGGGAAGGGTCAGTGGTTGGAGAAGTGTCAGTGGTTGGGGAAGGGTCGGGGAGGCGTCAGTGGTTGGTGAGGGGTCAGTGGTTGGAGAGGGGTCAGTGGTTGGGGAAGTGTCGGGGAGTCGGCAGTGGTTGGGGCGGGGTCAGTGGTTGGGGAAGGGTCGGGGAGGGGTCAGTGGTTGGAGAAGTGTCAGTGGTTGGGGAGGGGTCAGTGGTTGGAGAAGGGTCAGTGGTTGGGGAAGGGTCAGTGGTTGGGGAAGGGTCGGAGAGGGGTCAGTGGTTGGGGAAGGGTCAGTGGTTGGAGAAGGGTCAGTGGTTGGGGAAGGGTCAGGGAGGGGTCAGTGGTTGGAGAAGGGTCAGTGGTTGGGGAAGGGTCAGGGAGGGGTCAGTGGTTGGAGAAGGGTCAGTGGTTGGGGAAGGGTCAGGGAGGGGTCAGTGGTTGGAGAAGGGTCAGTGGTTGGGGAAGGGTCAGGGAGGGGTCAGTGGTTGGGGAAGTGTCAGTGGTTGGGGAAGGGTCAGGGAGGGGTCAGTGGTTGGAGAAGGGTCAGTGGTTGGGGAAGGGTCAGGGAGGGGTCAGTGGTTGGAGAAGGGTCAGTGGTTGGGGAAGGGTCAGGGAGGGGTCAGTGGTTGGGGAAGGGGCAGTGGTTGGGGAAGGGTCAGGGAGGGGTCAGTGGTTGGAGAAGGGTCAGTGGTTGGGGAGGGGTCAGGGAGGGGTCAGTGGTTGGGGAAGGGTCAGGGAGGGGTCAGTGGTTGGGGAGTCTTCAGTGGTTGGGGAAGGGTCGGGGAGGTGTCAGTGGTTGGGGAAGTGCCAGTGGTTGGGGAGGGGTCAGTGGTTGGGGAAGGGTCAGTGGTTGGGGAAGGGTCAGGGAGGGGTCAGTGGTTGGAGAAGGGTCGGGGAGGCGTCAGTGGTTGGGGAAGGGTCAGTGGTTGGAGAAGGGTCGGGGAGGCGTCAGTGGTTGGGGAAGGGTCAGTGGTTGGCGAAGTGTCAGTGGTTGGGGAGGGGTCAGTGGTTGGGGAAGTGTCAGTGGTTGGGGAAGGGTCAGGGAGGGGTCAGTGGTTGGGGAAGTGTCAGTGGTTGGGGAAGGGTCAGGGAGGGGTCAGTGGTTGGAGAAGGGTCAGTGGTTCGGGAGGGGTCAGTGGTTGGAGAAGGGTCAGTGGTTGGGGAAGGGTCAGTGGTTGGGGAAGGGTCAGTGGTTGGGGAGGGGTCAGTGGTTGGGGAAGGGTCAGGGAGGGGTCAGTGGTTGGGGAAGGGTCAGTGGTTGGGGAAGGGTCAGTGGTTGGGGAGGGGTCAGTTGTTGGGGAAGGGTCAGTGGTTGGGGAAGGGTCGGAGAGGGGTCAGTGGTTGGGGAGGGGTCAGTGGTTGGAGAGGGGTCAGTGGTTGGGGAAGTGTCAGTGGTTGGGGAGGGGTCAGTGGTTGGAGAAGGGTCAGTGGTTGGGGAGGGGTCAGTGGTTGGGGAGGGGTCAGTGGTTGGGGAAGGGTCGGAGAGGGGTCAGTGGTTGGAGAGGGGTCAGTGGTTGGGGAAGGGTCAGTGGTTGGGGAAGGGTCGGAGAGGGGTCAGTGGTTGGGGAGGGGTCAGTGGTTGGAGAGGGGTCAGTGGTTGGAGAGGGGTCAGTGGTTGGGGAAGGGTCAGTGGTTGGGGAAGTGTCAGTGGTTGGGGAGGTGTCAGTGGTTGGGGAGGGGTCAGTGGTTGGGGAGGGGTCAGGGAGGGGTCAGTGGTTGGAGAAGGGTCAGTGGTTGGGGAGGGGTCAGTGGTTGTGGAGGGGTCAGGGAGGGGTCAGTGGTTGGGGAAGGGTCGGGGAGGGGTCAGTGGTTGGGGAGGGGTCAGTGGTTGGGGAAGTGTCAGGGAGGGGTCAGTGGTTGGAGAAGGGTCAGTGGTTGGGGAAGGGTCAGGGAGGGGTCAGTGGTTGGGGAGGGGTCAGTGGTTGGAGAAGGGTCAGTGGTTGGAGAAGGGTCAGTGGTTGGGGAGGGGTCAGTGGTTGGGGAATTGTCAGTGGTTGGGGAGGGGTCAGTGGTTGGAGAAGGGTCAGTGGTTGGGGAAGGGTCAGTGGTTGGGGAAGTGTCAGGGAGGGGTCAGTGGTTGGGGAAGGGTCAGGGAGGGGTCAGTGGTTGGGGAGGGGTCAGTGGTTGCGGAGGGGTCAGTGGTTGGGGAAGGGTCAGTGGTTGGGGTAGGGTCAGTGGTTGGGGAAGTGTTAGTGGTTGGGGAGGGGTCAGTGGTTGGGGAAGGGTCGGAGAGGGGTCAGTGGTTGGGGAAGTGTCAGTGGTTGGGGAAGTGTCAGTGGTTGGGGAAGGGTCAGTGGTTGGGGAGGGGTCAGTGGTTGGGGAAGGGTCAGTGGTTGGGGAAGGGTCAGTGGTTGGGGAGGGGTCAGTGGTTGGGGAAGGGTCGGAGAGGGGTCAGTGGTTGGGGAAGTGTCAGTGGTTGGGGAAGTGTCAGTGGTTGGGGAGGGGTCAGTGGTTGGGGAAGGGTCGGAGAGGGGTCAGTGGTTGGGGAAGTGTCAGTGGTTGGGGAGGGGTCAGTGGTTGGGGAAGTGTCAGTGGTTGGGGAGGGGTCAGTGGTTGGAGAAGGGTCAGTGGTTGGGGAAGGGTCAGTGGTTGGGGAAGTGTCAGGGAGGGGTCAGTGGTTGGGGAAGGGTCAGGGAGGGGTCAGTGGTTGGGGAGGGGTCAGTGGTTGCGGTGGGGTCAGTGGTTGGGGAAGGGTCAGTGGTTGGGGTAGGGTCAGTGGTTGGGGAAGTGTTAGTGGTTGGGGAGGGGTCAGTGGTTGGGGAAGGGTCGGAGAGGGGTCAGTGGTTGGGGAAGTGTCAGTGGTTGGGGAAGTGTCAGTGGTTGGGGAAGGGTCAGTGGTTGGGGAAGGGTCAGTGGTTGGGGAGGGGTCAGTGGTTGGGGAAGGGTCGGAGAGGGGTCAGTGGTTGGGGAAGTGTCAGTGGTTGGGGAGGGGTCAGTGGTTGGGGAAGGGTCGGAGAGGGGTCAGTGGTTGGGGAAGGGTCAGTGGTTGGAGAAGGGTCGGGGAGGCGTCAGTGGTTGGGGAAGGGTCAGTGGTTGGGGAAGGGTCAGGGAGGGGTCAGTGGTTGGAGAAGGGTCGGGGAGGCGTCAGTGGTTGGGGAAGGGTCAGTGGTTGGAGAAGGGTCGGGGAGGCGTCAGTGGTTGGGGAAGGGTCAGTGGTTGGCGAAGTGTCAGTGGTTGGGGAGGGGTCGGAGAGGGGTCAGTGGTTGGGGAAGTGTCAGTGGTTGGGGAAGGGTCAGTGGTTGGGGAGGGGTCAGTGGTTGGGGAAGGGTCAGGGAGGGGTCAGTGGTTGGGGAAGGGTCAGTGGTTGGGGAAGGGTCAGTGGTTGGGGAGGGGTCAGTTGTTGGGGAAGGGTCAGTGGTTGGGGAAGGGTCGGAGAGGGGTCAGTGGTTGGGGAGGGGTCAGTGGTTGGAGAGGGGTCAGTGGTTGGGGAAGTGTCAGTGGTTGGGGAGGGGTCAGTGGTTGGAGAAGGGTCAGTGGTTGGGGAAGGGTCAGGGAGGGGTCAGTGGTTGGGGAGGGGTCAGTGGTTGGGGAAGGGTCGGAGAGGGGTCAGTGGTTGGGGAGGGGTCAGTGGTTGGAGAGGGGTCAGTGGTTGGGGAAGGGTCAGTGGTTGGGGAAGGGTCGGAGAGGGGTCAGTGGTTGGGGAGGGGTCAGTGGTTGGAGAGGGGTCAGTGGTTGGAGAGGGGTCAGTGGTTGGGGAAGGGTCAGTGGTTGGGGAAGTGTCAGTGGTTGGGGAGGTGTCAGTGGTTGGGGAGGGGTCAGTGGTTGGGGAGGGGTCAGGGAGGGGTCAGTGGTTGGAGAAGGGTCAGTGGTTGGGGAGGGGTCAGTGGTTGGGGAGGGGTCAGGGAGGGGTCAGTGGTTGGGGAAGGGTCGGGGAGGGGTCAGTGGTTGGGGAGGGGTCAGTGGTTGGGGAAGGGTCAGGGAGGGGTCAGTGGTTGGAGAAGGGTCAGTGGTTGGGGAAGGGTCAGGGAGGGGTCAGTGGTTGGGGAGGGGTCAGTGGTTGGAGAAGGGTCAGTGGTTGGAGAAGGGTCAGTGGTTGGGGAGGGGTCAGTGGTTGGGGAATTGTCAGTGGTTGGGGAGGGGTCAGTGGTTGGAGAAGGGTCAGTGGTTGGGGAAGGGTCAGTGGTTGGGGAAGTGTCAGGGAGGGGTCAGTGGTTGGGGAAGGGTCAGGGAGGGGTCAGTGGTTGGGGAGGGGTCAGTGGTTGCGGAGGGGTCAGTGGTTGGGGAAGGGTCAGTGGTTGGGGTAGGGTCAGTGGTTGGGGAAGTGTTAGTGGTTGGGGAGTGGTCAGTGGTTGGGGAAGGGTCGGAGAGGGGTCAGTGGTTGGGGAAGTGTCAGTGGTTGGGGAAGTGTCAGTGGTTGGGGAAGGGTCAGTGGTTGGGGAGGGGTCAGTGGTTGGGGAAGGGTCAGTGGTTGGGGAAGGGTCAGTGGTTGGGGAGGGGTCAGTGGTTGGGGAAGGGTCGGAGAGGGGTCAGTGGTTGGGGAAGTGTCAGTGGTTGGGGAAGTGTCAGTGGTTGGGGAGGGGTCAGTGGTTGGGGAAGGGTCGGAGAGGGGTCAGTGGTTGGGGAAGTGTCAGTGGTTGGGGAGGGGTCAGTGGTTGGGGAAGTGTCAGTGGTTGGGGAGGGGTCGGTGGTTGGAGAAGGGTCAGTGGTTGGGGAAGGGTCAGTGGTTGGGGAAGTGTCAGGGAGGGGTCAGTGGTTGGGGAGGGGTCAGTGGTTGCGGAGGGGTCAGTGGTTGGGGAAGGGTCAGTGGTTGGGGTAGGGTCAGTGGTTGGGGAAGTGTTAGTGGTTGGGGAGGGGTCAGTGGTTGGGGAAGGGTCGGAGAGGGGTCAGTGGTTGGGGAAGTGTCAGTGGTTGGGGAAGTGTCAGTGGTTGGGGAAGGGTCAGTGGTTGGGGAAGGGTCAGTGGTTGGGGAAGGGTCAGTGGTTGGGGAAGGGTCAGTGGTTGGGGAGGGGTCAGTGGTTGGGGAAGGGTCGGAGAGGGGTCAGTGGTTGGGGAAGTGTCAGTGGTTGGGGAGGGGTCAGTGGTTGGGGAAGTGTCGGGGAGTCGGCAGTGGTTGGGGCGGGGTCAGTGGTTGGGGAAGGGTCGGGGAGGGGTCAGTGGTTGGAGAAGTGTCAGTGGTTGGGGAGGGGTCAGTGGTTGGAGAAGTGTCAGTGGTTGGGGAGGGGTCAGTGGTTGGGGAAGTGTCAGTGGTTGGGGAGGGGTCAGTGGTTGGGGAGGGGTCAGTGGTTGGAGAAGGGTCAGTGGTTGGGGAGGGGTCAGTGGTTGGGGAGGGGTCAGTGGTTGGAGAAGGGTCAGTGGTTGGGGAAGGGTCGGAGAGGGGTCAGTGGTTGGGGAAGTGTCAGTGGTTGGGGAGGGGTCAGTGGTTGGGGAAGTGTCAGTGGTTGGGGAGGGGTCAGTGGTTGGGGAAGTGTCAGTGGTTGGGGAGGGGTCAGTGGTTGGAGAAGGGTCAGTGGTTGGAGAAGGGTCAGTGGTTGGGGAAGGGTCGGAGAGGGGTCAGTGGTTGGGGAAGGGTCAGGGTACACGGGGACAGGGCTGGAAATTGGAGGGACAGAGGGGTAGCGGGCGGAGAAGGGGGTGCAGGAGGGTAGTGGGCATTTTGGGCAGGGGGAAGGGGAGAGCAGCCCACAAGGTTGTTAATTGATTGGATCCAGCACAAAGGAACAAGTAAAGAGAAATGAAATTCTGAAACACCAAGCAGCTATGAAGCTTTGTTGCTCTGAGTTATCACAGACTATTGGAACATCCTGGGGGTTCTCACATTCACCCTGGGGTTCAGTGTAATGAACATTTCCTGCTACTTGTGGACGTCTATGGCACTGACTTTAAACCCTGTCCACTCACCTATTGGCCCTTGCTGCAGCCCCAGAACTCAATGGAACTGGGTGAATGTGGATAGTGAATAAACACACGCTCAGACCCTTGAGGGGCTGCATTAGTCTGTTTCCAATAATCTGACTGGTAAGGTCTGGCCTAGGTGAGTTAGAATACAAGATGGCTGAGCTACGTGGGCTGAATGTTTTCTCCCCCTTCATTTTGTCTTTATCCTGTAAACAGGTGGACTGGGACCTGGGAAATCTATATGGTCAGTAGGTGACATCGAGCAGTAACGACAAGATGCACCAAGACCCTTTGGTGGGGTCTCAGCTGTCCCAGCAATGAAAGGTGAGTGGACACTCAGAGCCCATTCATGGAGCAAGCCATCCTGTGCAGGAATTAGTGATGCTGTGGGCACAGGGACCCTGTGGAGCCTTGACTGCCTACAGTCCTCAGTGGGAGGGGCTCCTGTTTGTCTCTGTCAATCTTGATGATTTATGAGCTGTCATGAATATAACCAATCAAAATGCTTTATAGTAAACTGCAAGATTCCTGGACTTAAGTAACTTGGATCCACTGCTTTTAGACAGTGGGACCTCCAGATAGTGTCTAAACCATCTGCTCAGTTAAAGAGACAGGCCAGCCAATAAACAGAGTTGAAAGGATCATTGTTCTGGGATGGGATAGCTCAAACGCAGATCAATCTGCCCAGAGGAACAGGTTCTTAAGGAGTTGTCATCCTCTATCCTCACCCCATCACCTTTATCTAAAAACAAGAGCTGAGAAAATGGTTGGCATGACAGAGGACAGGTAAGCATTTGCTCTCTTGACTGTTACTCTTGGTGTGTGTGTGTGTGTGTGTGAGTGAGAGAGATAAACATTAGCTGGGCTGAATAGCCTATTAGTCCATGTGATGCAGGCAACAGGAAATTCAGTTTCACATGTGGGGTTTCTTCCCCTGCTAGTGGACCATGGGGGGCAGCACGTTAATGCTGGACAACACTTACATATGTTAAGGCCAGACCCCTCTGAAATAAAAACAGAAAATGCTGGGAAAACTCAGCAGGTCTGGCAGCATCTGTGGAGAGAGAAACAGAGTTAACGTTTCGAGTCCCTATGACTCCTCTGTAGTTCTGAAGATGAGTTGGATGGACTCTGAACATTAACTCTGTTTCTCTTCACAGATGCTGCCAGACCTCTTGTGTTTTTCCAGCATTTTCTGTTTTTATTTCAGAATTCCAGCATCCACAGTATTTTGGTTCAACCCCTCTGATATAACACAGAGCTTTAAGAAGATCACTTTACTCCCTCAAAGGCCCATTTGGGAGAGTCCAGAAAGTGTGGGTTTGATTCCTATTCTGTGGGAGCAGGTGGTGGGGGTTGCGGACTGGGAGGGGTCTGTCTCCAGTGTCCTAGGTTATGGAAATCTGCCAGAGGTGTGATTGAGATTCAGGTGTGATGTTCCCTGCACTTGAATAGCCCATTGATACTCATTGCCAGACTCACTCACAAGATTGGCTTCCTGTAGAACATCGACCCAGGTTCCTTCAGGAAAGGAAGAGAGCAATTACCATCTAAAGAGGGTGCAGTTTGTGCTGGGGTGGAGGGGGATGGGAAAGGAAACCAGTTATATAATTTTCCTGCTTCTTGTATCCCATCTCAGAAAGGCACACTTTACACTTCCAAATTTGGAACAGGAATGTCAATGTATTCAGGGCTGGACTCCACACCCTCCCTCCCTCCTTAATCCACGACAGAGCTGAGCTGCTCCTGGGCTGCCCTGGAGCTAAAACCTCACACTGAGGACACTTTATCACGGGGCAGAACAATAACTTTCAAACTGAGATTGTCACCCATTCATTGTGACCTCTGCCTGCCCCACCGCGCAGGATGAGCAAGTGACGGGTGGTCCAAGTGGGGCTGGGGTGGTAGGAGGGCACAGTGTGCGAGATCAAAACAGGCTGAAAGGTGGGGATAAGACAATTGACAAGGTGTTTACTAAAACCCGCTTTCACAGCCATATCTCCTTTCTCAGTGACTGTCTCCGTCTCCGACTTACCCCACGTGGATTTCAACTGAAATTCCACCCCTCATGTTTCGAACCCACCCAGGATTACAGGTATCTCCGGGACATAAAACGTTTCTCGGACTGCTGTTCCCGTCACATCCTGAGATCAACACTCAGTGCCATGCGCCGCCATATGAACACACTCGACCTCTCCCTCCAGCAGCACCGCCGTACCCTTTTTCAAAGCTGCGCGTGCCCCCAGTTTCATTTTATTCTTCGGCTCATCCGACGCCTCAACAAGAAACTTTTTCTCTTTCTCTCAAGTGCTAAGGAACGCAAGCTGCAACAACTCATCGACACTAACACCCATCTAGGACACTCCACCCCTGCCTGTTCCTCCGTCCCCACCCTTTCTTCCAATCCCAACCCCAGCCGTGTATTCACTATACCCCCTGACCTTCCCCTCTCCGATGCTGAACGTTCAGTGCTCAGCAAAGGACTTAGTTTCATACCCTTACGCCCTCAACTCAATGAATTTCGGGCTCGGCACGATGCTGAACTCTTCTTCCGTCATCTTCATCTCCGGGCTCACTTCTTTGGGCAGGAGTCCTCTCCCCATTCAACAGATCCTTTTACCCAACTCCAATATTCTCCCTCCACCTGGACCTCTCCCTCTGGATTCTTACCTTCTCTTGATCTTTTCATTGAGAACTGTCGGCGCGACATTAGTCGTCTCAATTTCTCTGCTCCTCTCACCCATTCTAATCTCTCTCTCTCTGAACTTACTGCACTCCATTCTCTCAGGTCCAACCCTGACGTTGTCATCAAACCCGCTGACAAGGGTGGTGCTGTTGTTGTCTGGCGCACTGACCTCTACCTCGCGGAGGCTGAGCGTCAACTCGCAGACACTTCCTCCAACCTCTCCCTGGACCATGACCCCACCACTGAACATCAAGCCACTGTTTCCAGGACTGTCACTGACCTCATCTCCTCTGGGGATCTCCCTCCCACAGCTTCCAACCTGATAGTCGCCCAACCTCGGATGGCCCGCTTCTATCTCCTACCCAAAATCCACAAACAGAACTGCCCCGGTAGACCGATCGTCTCAGCTTGCTCCTGCCCCACAGAACTCATTTCTCGTTATCTTGACTCCCTTCTCTCTCCCCTTGTCCAGTCCCTTCCCACCTACATCCGTGATTCCTCTGACACCTTACGTCACATCAACAATTTCCAGTTCCCTGGCCCCAACCGCTTCCTCTTCACCATGGACGTCCAATCCCTCTTCACCTCCATCCCCCACCAGGATGGTCTCAGGGCCCTTAGCTTCTTCCTCGAACAGAGGCCCGAACAATCCCCATCCACCACTACTCTCCTCCGTCTGGCTGAACTTGTTCTCACGCTGAACAATTTCTCCTTCAACTCCTCTCACTTCCTCCAAATAAAAGGTGTGGCTATGGGTACCCGCATGGGCCCCAGCTATGCATGTCTCTTTATGGGGTATGTGAAACATTCCTTGTTCCAGTCCTACTCCGGCCCCCTTCCACAACTCTTTCTCCGGTACATCGATGATTACTTCGGTGCTGCTTCATGCTCTCGTCTGGATCTGGAAAAATTTATTAATTTTGCTTCCAATCTCCACCCCTCCATCATTTTCACGTGGTCCATCTCTGACACTTCCCTTTCCTTCCTTGACCTCTCTGTCTCAATCTCTGGTGATAGACTGTCCACCAATATCCATTACAAACCTACCGCCTCCCACAGCTATCTCGACTGCATCTCCTCACACCCCGCTTCCTGTAAGGACTCCATCCCATTCTCTCAGTTCCTTTGCCTCCTTCGCATCTGTTCCGATGATGCTACCTTCAAAAACAGTTCCTCTGACATGTCCTCCTTCTTCCTTAACCGAGGTTTTCCACCCACGGTCGTTGACAGGGCCCTCAACCGTGTCCGACCCATCTCCCACACATCCGCCCTCACGCCTTCTCCTCCCTCCCAGAAACATGATAGGGTCCCCCTTGTCCTCACTTATCACCCCACAAGCCTCCGCATTCAAAGGATCATCCTCCGCCATTTCCGCCAACTCCAGCATGATGCCACCACCAAACACATCTTCGCTTCACCCCCCCTATCGGCATTCCGTAGGGATCGTTCCCTCCGGGACACCCTGGTCCACTCCTCCATCACCCCCTACTCCTCAACCCCCTCCTATGGCACAACCCCATGCCCACGCAAAAGATGCAACACCTGCCCCTTCACTTCCTCTCTCCTCACCGTCCAAGGGCCCAAACACTCCTTTCAAGTGAAGCAGCATTTCACTTGCATTTCCCTCAACTTAGTCTACTGCATTCGTTGCTCCCAATGCGGTCTCCTCTACATTGGAGAGACCAAACGTAAACTGGGCGACCGCTTTGCAGAACACCTGCGGTCTGTCCGCAAGAATGACCCAAACCTCCCTGTCGCTTGCCATTTTAACACTCCACCCTGCTCTCTTGCCCACATGTCTGTCCTTGGCCTGCTGCATTGTTCCAGTGAAGCCCAACGCAAACTGGAGGAACAACACCTCATCTTCCGACTAGGCACTTTACAGCCTTCCAGACTGAATATTGAATTCAACAACTTTAGGTCTTGAGCTCCCTCCTCTATCCCCACCCCCTTTCTGTTTCTTCCCCCTTCCTTTTGTTTTTTCCAATAAATTATATAGAATTTTCTTTTCCCACCTTTTTCCATTATTTTTAAATATTTTTAAATCTTTTATGCTCCCCCCACCCCGACTAGAGCTATACCTTGAGTGCCCTACCATCCATTCTTAATTAGCACATTCGTTTAGATAATATCACCAACTTCGACACCTATGTGTTCTTTTGTTCTGTTGTTTGTGACATCTTTTGATGATCTGCTTCTATCACTGCTTGCTTATCCCTACAACCACACCCCCCCCCACTTCTCTCCCCCCACCCAAACCACCCCCCCCCACACACACACCTTAAACCAGTTTATATTTCACCCCTTCCTTGGATTCACCTAGTTCTGTCGAAGGGTCATGAGGACTCGAAACGTCAACTCTTCTTCTCCGCCGATGCTGCCAGACCTGCTGAGTTTTTCCAGGTAATTCTGTTTTTGTTTTGGATTTCCAGCATCCGCAGTTTTTTGCTTTTATTTTTGTTTTTATCTAATGAATGGAAATAATTTTTTAAAATAATAATAGAAATAGGTAGGAAAAAAATATATAAAAATTAAAAAAATAAATATTTGAAAAAAGGGGTGGGGATGGAGGAGAGAGTTAATGGTCTGAAGCTGTTGAACTCAGTGTTAAGTCCGGAAGGCTGTAAAGTGCCTAATCGGAAGATTATCACTTGCTTTCTATTCTTAATGTCACCATCAGCTCCTCCTTTAGCCAGTATCACCACCATCAACACCCCTTCCACCTTCTGTTTGTGACAGCTTTAGCAATCTCTGCTTTGCCCCCACCTAGCGCTGGCATTCTATCCAGCTCCACCTGTCCCACTCCCCTTAAACAGTTTATCTTTCACCACATTTCTACTGCTCTTTAGCTCTGAAGCACAGTCACACGGACTCGAAACGTTAACTCTGTCTCTCTCTCTCCACAGAGGCTGTCAGACCTGCTGAGTTTTCCCAGCTATTTTTGTGTTTGTTTCAGATTTCCAGCATCTGTGTTATTTTGCTTTTATGCTCCAGAATCAGTTTTGTTGGTCTCATCTGACACTGTCCAATAACAGAAAAGGAAAGCTGGTCACTGAAAGCTACAATACAATTTACACCCACTTAAAACTGCCCCCATCGACCTGAGCCACTGGAATGAATTGAATTTGCCAGTTGGGAGCTGTGGACAGGCCAGGTCTGAGCAGCACAAACATAAGTAACATCAGGGGGAGTCATCACTCCATCCACATCAGGTCCTCATGTGGCCTCAGCAATCTTCCCCAATCTATGGGTCACTGGCTGCACCCGGCCTAGTCCGAGGAACTCAGGACAATCTGCGAGCCCTCATTCTGCGCAGCTCAGACTGTCAACGCTGTCTTTTCATTCCTCCTCCGTACATTAGCTTGAGATTCCACAGTTGCTCACCTCAATAGCCACTCCCTGCTGTCAGAATGGTGATGGCTCTCAGGGTCTAACGTAGTCTCCGAGTCTGTGAATCACAGTCCTGTCTCAAGAGAGTTTCTTGTTCCAGTTTCCTGTCTTACATCAGGAGTGGTGGGTCAGAGACACGCTGTGCTTTCCGTCTCAATCTGACACCACTGTCAGTCTGAGGGCTCCTCCAGGTGCCCATCGGCTGTCGAGTTAACATGTCCAACATATCCTGCCACACTCTCTGCCCAAAGGCTCCATGTTGATTGAACTAAACAGAGAGGCTGCTAACGCTCTCATATTTCACACAGCTCAGCACTCCAATTGGCAGATAGACCCCACCCGCATGACACACCTGACACAGGCATGGACCAGCCTGCGTCTCCTTCAAGTGAAGGACCAGCTAAATGACCAGAAAGGCATCAGATTGCATCCTCACTCTGTCTACAGTCAGCCAACACCAATCAGAGATAAAATGGGCTCCCTCAATACCGTCCTTTTAACCATCACCTCTACACCGCCCCACCAAACAATTTAAAAGTCCCTTCACACTGTACCCATCAAACACTCCCAGGACAGGTACAGCACGGGGTTAGATACAGAGTAAAGCTCCCTCTACACTGTCCCCATCAAACACTCCCAGGACAGGTACAGCACGGGGTTAGATACAGAGTAAATCACCCTCTACACTGTCCCCATCAAACACTCCCAGGACAGGTACAGCATGGGGTTAGATACAGAGTAAAGCTCCCTCTACACCGTCCCCATCAAACACCCCCAGGACAGGTACAGCACGGGGTTAGGTACAGGATACAGTTCCACACACAGGAGCTGTCAATTGAATGTCTCTCCTCTGTGACCACACTCATGTGATTATGATCAAATGCTCCCCTTCAAACAGGAACATTGCAGACTTCCAACATGCATGTGTATTGCTGAGGGGAGATTTTTTTAAGCCCTGTGAGACAGTTTACCAGAGACTGTATTTCCTTATAGCCAAACAAGAATACGTTCATTCGTATGCATTAAGATTGACCGTACAAAGTGGCCCTCGTTCTAAGCAGTTCATGTCCCTTAGACCCTTCACAGGGCGGTGTTTGGGAGTCGGGATGGAGTATCCCAACCTGATGTCTGAGCCATCCTCTAACCAAGTACTAGGTAACACGTACAGAAATTTGAGGCAACAGAGTGGGAACTCAAAGGGGAATGGAGTGAGGTAGGTGGGGGAGAAGTGGGTGGAGGGTTAAAGGACATGCAGGTGGAACAACAGAGGAGTTAAAAGGGAGCGAGATCACAGAGGGGTGGATATCTTACAATTGTTGCCCTAGGCACAGGGAAGTCAGAGTTGTGAGTATTGATCAGGGTGTCTGGGGGTGTTGTGATCCAAGGACTACTTTATCCCCACTCGCAGGCCTCACCGGGTAAATACTGTCCCAGGAATGCTTGTCTAGAGGTAACTGGTTTGAGTCAAGGTGGGAGTTATAGCAAGAGTATTACCATTGGGTACTGAGCTGTGAGTAAGAAGAAGGAAGGGTAGTTAAATCACACCGGGTTCCCAGCCCCCCAAACCTACCCTCATTTGCAATGGGGACATATCTAAATAAAAACAGATTGAAGAGAAAGCAAATTTGCCTCTTCACACTGACCACATCCTTCTTTATAAAAACTGGCCTGGTGACATTTTATTATAGGGCAGACTACAGGCTCCACCCAAGTTATTTTTAAACTCCTGCGTTCTGCCAAGTGTCTTCCCCAGAGAAAGATTGAAAATCTTTGTGTTTGACATGTTGCTGCCCATTATAGACTCATAAACGTTTACAGCCATTCAGCCCATCTTGTCCACACCAGTCAACAAAAATCTGCACTAATCCCATTTTCCAGCCCTTGGCCCATAGCCCCGGAGGCTATGACAACGCAAGTGAATATCTAAATACTTCTTAAATGTTACAACTCAACCACCCTTTCAGGCAGTGAGTTCCAGACTCCCACCACCCTCTGGGTGAAAACATTTTTCCTCAACTCCCCTCTTATCTTCTACCTCTTACCTTAAATCTATGCCCCCTGGTTATTGGCCCCTCTACTAATGGAAAAAGTACCTTCCTACCCACCCCATCTATGCCCCTCAGAATCTTATCCACCTCTATCAGGTCCCCTCTCAACCTTCGCTGCTCCAAGGAAAACAACCCCAGCCTATCCAATCTTTCCTCATAGCTCAGACTCTCCAGCCCAGGCAGCATCCTGGTAAATCTCCTCTGCACCCTCTCCAGTACAATCACATCCTTCCTACAATGTGCTGTCCGGAGCTGCACACAATACTCCAGTTGTGGCCTCACCAGCATTTTATACAGTTCCAGCATCACCTCCCTGCTCTTGTATTCTATACCTCGGCTAATAAAGGCAAGTATCCCATATGCCTTCTTAACCACCTTATATACCTGCCCTGCTCCCTTCAGGGATCTGTGGACATGCACACCAAGGTCCTTCTGATCTTCTGTACTTTCCAGGGTCCTACTGTTCATAGTGTAATCGCTTGCCTTGTTAGCCCTCCCCAAGTGCATTACCTCACACTTTTCTGGGTTGAATTCCATTTGCCACTGCTCTGCCCACCTGACCAGTCCATTGTTATCCTCCTGCAGTTTACAGCTATCCTCCCCACTATTTACCACTCTACCAATTTTTGTGTCATCTGCAAACTTCTTGATCATACCCCCTACATTTAAATCCAAATCATTTATGTACACCACAAACAGCAAGGGTCCCAGCACCGAGCCCTGTGGAACCCCACTGGAAACAGGCTTCCAGTCACAGAAACATCCCTCTACCATCACCCTCTGCTTCCTGCCTCTCAGCCAATTTTGGATCCAATGTGCCACTTTGCCTTGGATCCCATGGGCTCTTACTTTCTTGACCAGTCTGCCATGAGGGACCTTTTCAAAAACCTTGCTAAAGTTCATGTGAACAACATCAAATGCATTACCCGCATCAACACTCCTGGTTACCTCCTCAAAAAACTCAATCAAATTTGTCAGACACTACCTTCCCTTCACAAATCCATGCTGACTATTCCCCACCCCATTCTCTCTGCCCTGCACCAATTAGAAACAGTAATGAACAATGGAACCAAAGGAGGATAAAAGCAAAATGCTGCGGATGCTGGAAATCTGAAATAAAAACAGGAAATGCTGGAAAAACTCAGCAGGTCTGACAGCATCTGTGGAGAGAGAGAAACAGAGTTAACATTTCAGGTCCCTATGACCCTTCTTCAGAGCCAAAGGAAGATCTGTTAGATTATAGCAGGGGCCACTTATATCAATCATGTTGCTGCTCAGTTCCCCAAGGATACAGGAGAGTCCATCCGAGTTTGAGATACCTCAGCATGTTCATTGTGTCTGAATGACACACCCCATTGGAACAATGTGATTGGTGCAGACATGGTCAGGCACAGACCTGCTGTGTTTACATAGGATTACATAGGATATAGGCCATTCAGCCCAACCAATCCCTACAGTGTTTATGCTCCACTCAAGCCTCCTCCCATCTTTTCTCATCTAAATCTATCATCATGACCCTCGATCCCCTTCACCCTCATATGCTCATCCAGCTTCCTTTACTATTCACTCCATTCATTCCCTTTGGTAGGGAGTTAGCAGTAATTTTGTTTTATTGACATTTGTTGATGGTAAACTTCCATGCCCTCTGTAGTTCAATAGCACACCAGCATGTGAAGAATGGAGGTATGGTTGTGGTGCTGGGAGAGAGGGCACCTAATGCCTGCACTCCATGGCTCCAGGGAGAGTCAGGAGGTGGAGGAAGAGTTTGGAGATCATGTGTTCATCAATATCTTCTCTGTTCATTATTTCCTATCTTGTCCACCAGAGTCAACTCGGAGACACAGAGGGAGAGATCCAGGGAGAGATCCAGAGAGGCTGTGAAGGAAAGATCAGAGACACAGAGGGAGAGATCCAGAGAGCTGGTGAAGGGAAGATCAGAGACACAGAGGGAGAGATCCAGAGAGATGGTGAAGGGAAGATCAGAGACACAGAGGAAGAGATCCAGAAAGACGGTGAAGGGAAGATCAGAGACACAGAGGGAGAGATCCAGAGAGGCTGTGAAGGGAAGATCAGAGAGTCGGAGGGAGAGATCCAGAGAGACGGTGAAGGGAAGATCAGAGACACAGAGGGAGAGATCCAGAGAGAGATCCAGAGAGATGGTGAAGGGACGATCAGAGACACAGAGGGAGAGATCTAGAGAGAGATCCAGAGAGGATGTGAAGGGAAGATCAGAGACACAGAGGGAGAGATCCAGAGAGAGATCCAGAGAGACAGTGAAGGGACGATCAGAGACACAAAGGGAGAGATCCAGAGAGAGATCCAGAGAGGATGTGAAGGGAAGATCAGAGACACAGAGGGAGAGATCCAGAGAGAGATCCAGAGAGACAGTGAAGGGAAGATCAGAGACACAGAGGGAGAGATCCAGAGAGACAGTGAAGGGACGATCAGAGACACAGAGGGAGAGATCCAGAGAGAGATCCAGAGAGACAGTGAAGGGAAGATCAGAGACACAGAGGGAGAGATCCAGAGAGACAGTGAAGGGAAGATCAGAGACACAGAGGGAGAGATCCAGAGAGAGATCCAGAGAGACAGTGAAGGGAAGATCAGAGACACAGAGGGAGAGATCCAGAGAGACAGTGAAGGGATGCTCAGAGAGCCAGAGGGAGAGATCGAGGGAAGCCGCACGTTGTCGACGTGACCAAGAGAGCCAGATGTTTGGTCAGCTGGCCTGTCAGCTGCCCCTCCCACACCAGATCCACACCCACCTGGATAAGGCCTCAGTCCTGAGGTTGACCATCAGTTTCCTGCACTTGCGGAACTTCCTGGCAACAGGTGAGGCTGTCATGGTAATGCCATGGAAACCATTACTGGGGCCTGGTTAAGGGAGTGGGGTAACTTTACCTGAGTCAGCAGATCAAGATCAGGCAGCTGGAAGATCCTCTTTTCCAAAGCTGCCATTACTGCTGCCACTGAAGTGCCCACACCTCTGTTATTGCTGCTTTGGGCTTGTGTGGTAGTCATGGAGCTGGACTTTCACATGAGAATGGAGGGGATGCTGTTAGCAAACTCCTTCTTTTACTGAACATGATGCTATTTACAAGGTCATCACTGCATGTGGCCCAACATAAAACTACGTCTCTCCATACTCTGTTATCATGTGATCTTACCTCACTGATGATGTAGACTATATATTTCCACATTCCAGAACTTGGTCTTCTCGATTCTGGTCTCTTACCCAGACCGGTTCACCTAGTTGGACCTCTGGTAACTCATGAACTCTATGGCAGTGATTGTAGTTCTTTTTCTGATTGGCACAATACTCACCCTCCTTCTCCGTGACTCTCTTTAAAGAGGCTGTGAAGAGAAGTTCAGGCACACAGAGGGAGAGGTCCACAGAAAGAATATGTACACGCATTGTGCCTGTTTCAACCAAACAAAATAAGTAACAGCCATTTACTGACTCACTCCTCAGGGCAATGCCTTGACCAATCAGGGTCAAGCTGCCTGGTTTAAATTTCAAACAATACTTGGCAGTTAACTGGCAATCACCATCAGTGATGCATTCACCAAGCAATCAGCATTCTCTTCACATACAGTATAAATTGTTGTTTTCCCCTAATGCTGGTATTTTTTGCGAGTGTCCTGATGAACAGCTTAGACACGTCTCTTTATTTCAGCAATAAACTTATTCGTTTATTATGAAACCAACCTTGTGAAATAGAAAGAATATGGAATATGGAACTATACCAATTACAGTCACACACACCGGAAATAAATAATAAAATAAAAATAGAGGAGTTTGGAATTCTGTCAAAGATTAAGAGTGGATAGTTCAAAGGGAAAAGTGTAGATGGTGGAGTCTGGCATCTAGGTCTCTCAGCACTGATCTACAAAACAATTGACAACTCGTGCACTGTTTTTCAGGTGGAGTCAAGAAACACTCAAGGGTATGCAATCCCAGCACACACAGTAACTTAGGAGCAGCTTGTATTCACTTCCCCCTGGAGTGCAAAAAGTCTCCTGTCCTCATTTCACAAACAGTTGGTCCTTCTCTTCTCAAAATCCACTTTAAACACAGTTTTTCCAACCATGGGTTTTCTTCCATAAAATACCATATGACCACCCCCCCACTCCCCACCTCCTTTTGTACAGGGTTGACCAGGGTCACAAGGTTTCAAAAACAAAAATAGCTGGAAAAACTCAGCAGGTCTGACAGCATCTGTGGAGAGAGAGAGACAGAGTTAATGATTCAAGTCCGTAAGTAGAAATGTGGTGAAAGATAAACTGTTTAAGGGGAGTGGGACAGGTGGAGCTGGATAGAATGCCAGCGATAAGTGGGGGCAAAGCAGAGATTGCTAAAGCTGTCACAAACAGAAGGTGGAAGGGGTGTTGATGGTGGTGATACTGGCTAAAGGAGGAGCTGATGGTGACATTAAGAGTTGGAAAGCAGGATGAGCCCTAGTGGGGCTGGGGTGGGAGGAGGGAACGGTGTGGGAGAAAAGATCGAAATAGGCTAAAAGGTGGGGTAAAACGATTAATGGAAATAATTTTTAAAATAATAATAGAAATAGGTGGGGAAAAAATATATAAAAATTAAAAAATAAATATTTGAAAAAAGGGGATCAAAAAGGTAAATATTTCACCACATTTCTACTGCTCTTTAGCTCTGAAGCACAGTCACACGGACTCGAAACGTTAACTCTGTCTCTCTCTCCACAGAGGCTGTCAGACCTGCTGAGGTTTTCCAGCTGTTTTTGTTTTTTGTTTCAGATTTCCAGCATCTGCAGGAATTTGCTTTTATCGGAAGGTTTCAGCTTCTTTGCAGCTGCTTAATTACCTTTTCTTGGAAGTGGGTGATTTTTCCAGGAATAGCAGTCAGATTCCTGCATGAACTTATTGAGGGACTGAGTCCTGGAAAACACACATTCTTCCAGAATGTCCCTAAGTCCTTGATGATCAACCGTTTTGTGTGATTAAAGTGTTTATGATAAATGTAAATCTTTCTCCTTGTTCCAGGGCACAGAGAACAAATCTCCAGCTGCCCACTCGCGCTGAGCAATGAGTTGCTTTCAGTGCTCGGTGGGTTCCTCTTGCTGCTGACTCCGAGTGGAAAGGTGGTCTTCACAGGAGAAAACATCAATAAATATATGGGACTGACGCAGGTAAATGGGGAGTGGAGGAGGGGGTGGGTGAGGAGAAGGCCCAGCAATGGAGTGGGAGGGAGTGGGAGATGGGAAGGGAATACTGTGGGGTTGGGACTGTCGGAGAGGGTGGGAGGGAGTGGGGGATGGGACGGGAATACTGTGGGTGTGGGACTGTCGGAGAGGGTGGGAGGGAGTGGGGGATGGGACGGGAATACTGTGGGTGTGGGACTGTCGGAGAGGGTGGGACGGAGTGGGGGATGGGACGGGAATACTGTGGGTGTGGGGTTGGGACTGGCGGAGAGGGTGGGAGGGAGTGGGGGATGGGACGGGAATACTGTGGGTGTGGGACTGTCGGAGTGGGTGGGAGGGAGTGGGGGATGGGACGGGAATACTGTGGGTGTGGGACTGTCGGAGAGGGTGGGAGGGAGTGGGGGATGGGAAGGGAATACTGTGGGGTTGGGACTGGCGGAGAGGGTGGGAGGGAGTGGGGGATGGGACGGGAATACTGTGGGGTTGGGACTGTCGGAGAGGGTGGGAGGGAGTGGGGGATGGGACGGGAATACTGTGGGTGTGGGACTGTCGGAGAGGGTGGGAGGGAGTGGGGGATGGGACGGGAATACTGTGGGGTTGGGACTGTCGGAGAGGGTGGGAGGGAGTGGGGGATGGGACGGGAATACTGTGGGTGTGGGAGTGTCGGAGAGGGTGGGAGGGAGTGGGGGATGGGACGGGAATACTGTGGGTGTGGGACTGTCGGAGAGGGTGGGAGGGAGTGGGGGATGGGACGGGAATACTGTGGGTGTGGGGTTGGGACTGTCGGAGAGGGTGGGAGGGAGTGGGGGATGGGACGGGAATACTGTGGGTGTGGGAGTGTCGGAGAGGGTGGGAGGGAGTGGGGGATGGGACGGGAATACTGTGGGGTTGGGACTGTCGGAGAGGGTGGGAGGGAGTGGGGGATGGGACGGGAATACTGTGGGTGTGGGACTGTCGGAGAGGGTGGGAGGGATTGGGGGATGGGACGGGAATACTGTGGGTGTGGGACTGTCGGAGAGGGTGGGAGGGAGTGGGGGATGGGACGGGAATGCTGTGGGTGTGGGACTGTCGGAGAGGGTGGGAGGGAGTGGGGGATGGGACGGGAATACTGTGGGTGTGGGGTTGGGACTGTCGGAGAGGGTGGGAGGGAGTGGGGGATGGGACGGGAATACTGTGGGTGTGGGACTGTCGGAGAGGGTGGGAGGGAGTGGGGGATGGGACGGGAATACTGTGGGTGTGGGACTGGCGGAGAGGGTGGGAGGGAGTGGGGTATGGGACGGGAATACTGTGGGTGTGGGACTGGCGGAGAGGGTGGGAGGGAGTGGGGGATGGGACGGGAATACTGTGGGTGTGGGGTTGGGACTGTCGGAGAGGGTGGGAGGGAGTGGGGGATGGGAAGGGAATACTGTGGGTGTGGGGTTGGGACTGTCGGAGAGGGTGGGAGGGAGTGGGGGATGGGACGGGAATACTGTGGGTGTGGGGTTGGGACTGTCGGAGAGGGTGGGAGGGAGTGGGGGATGTGACGGGAATACTGTGGGTGTGGGACTGTCGGAGAGGGTGGAGGGAGTGGGGGATGGGACGGGAATACTGTGGGTGTGGGACTGTCGGAGAGGGTGGGAGGGAGTGGGGGATGGGACGGGAATACTGTGGGGTTGGGACTGTCGGAGAGGGTGGGAGGGAGTGGGGGATGGGACGGGAATACTGTGGGTGTGGGACTGTCGGAGAGGGTGGGAGGGAGTGGGGGATGGGACGGGAATACTGTGGGTGTGGGACTGGCGGAGAGGGTGGGAGGGAGTGGGGGATGGGACGGGAATACTGTGGGTGTGGGACTGTCGGAGAGGGTGGGAGGGAGTGGGGGATGGGACGGGAATACTGTGGGGTTGGGACTGTCGGAGAGGGTGGGAGGGAGTGGGGGATGGGACG
Organism: Carcharodon carcharias; assembly: GCF_017639515.1. Classification (NCBI taxonomy): domain Eukaryota; kingdom Metazoa; phylum Chordata; class Chondrichthyes; order Lamniformes; family Lamnidae; genus Carcharodon; species Carcharodon carcharias. The sequence goes on from NW_024470773.1 coordinate 284,308, forward strand.
GGAATACTGTGGGTGTGGGGTTGGGACTGTCGGAGAGGGTGGGAGGGAGTGGGGGATGGGACGGGAATACTGTGGGTGTGGTGTTGGGACTGGCGGAGAGGGTGGGAGGGAGTGGGGGATGGGACGGGAATACTGTGGGTGTGGGACTGTCGGAGAGGGTGGGAGGGAGTGGGGGATGGGACGGGAATACTGTGGGTGTGGGACTGTCGGAGAGGGTGGGAGGGAGTGGGGGATGGGACGGGAATACTGTGGGTGTGGGACTGTCGGAGAGGGTGGGAGGGAGTGGGGGATGGGACGGGAATACTGTGGGTGTGGGACTGTCGGAGAGGGTGGGAGGGAGTGGGGGATGGGACGGGAATACTGTGGGTGTGGGACTGTCGGAGAGGGTGGGAGGGAGTGGGGGATGGGACGGGAATACTGTGGGGTTGGCACTGTCGGAGAGGGTGGGAGGGAGTGGGGGATGGGACGGGAATACTGTGGGTGTGGGACTGTCGGAGAGGGTGGGAGGGAGTGGGGGATGGGACGGGAATACTGTGGGGTTGGGACTGTCGGAGAGGGTGTGAGGGAGTGGGGGATGGGACGGGAATACTGTGGGTGTGGGTGTGGGACTGGCGGAGAGGGTGGGAGGGAGTGAAGGATGGGACGGGAATACTGTGGGTGTGGGTGTGGGACTGGCGGAGAGGGTGGGAGGGAGTGGGGGATGGGACGGGAATACTGTGGGTGTGGGACTGTCGGAGAGGGTGGGAGGGAGTGGGGGATGGGACGGGAATACTGTGGGTGTGGGACTGTCGGAGAGGGTGGGAGGGAGTGGGGGATGGGACGGGAATACTGTGGGGTTGGGACTGTCGGAGAGGGTGGGAGGGAGTGGGGGATGGGACGGGAATACTGTGGGTGTGGGTGTGGGACTGGCGGAGAGGGTGGGAGGGAGTGGGGGATGGGACGGGAATACTGTGGGTGTGGGACTGTCGGAGAGGGTGGGAGGGAGTGGGGGATGGGACGGGAATACTGTGGGTGTGGGACTGTCGGAGAGGGTGGAGGGAGTGAAGGATGGGACGGGAATACTGTGGGTGTGGGTGTGGGACTGGCGGAGAGGGTGGGAGGGAGTGGGGGATGGGACGGGAATACTGTGGGTGTGGGACTGTCGGAGAGGGTGGGAGGGAGTGGGGGATGGGACGGGAATACTGTGGGTGTGGGGTTGGGACTGTCGGAGAGGGTGGGAGGGTGTGGGGGATGGGACGGGAATACTGTGGGTGAGGGACTGTCGGAGAGGGTGGGAGGGAGTGGGGGATGGGACGGGAATACTGTGGGTGTGGGACTGTCGGAGAGGGTGGGAGGGAGTGGGGGATGGGACGGGAATACTGTGGGTGTGGGACTGTCGGAGAGGGTGGGAGGGAGTGGGGGATGGGACGGGAATACTGTGGGGTTGGACTGGCGGAGAGGGTGGGAGGGAGTGGGGATGGGACGGGAAATACTGTGGGTGTGGGACTGTCGGAGAGGGTGGGAGGGAGTGGGGGATGGGACGGGAATACTGTGGGTGAGGGACTGTCGGAGAGGGCGGGAGGGAGTGGGGGATGGGACGGGAATACTGTGGGTGTGGGACTGTCGGAGAGGGTGGGAGGGAGTGGGGGATGGGACGGGAATACTGTGGGTGTGGGACTGTCGGAGAGGGTGGGAGGGAGTGGGGGATGGGACGGGAATACTGTGGGTGAGGGACTGTCGGATAGAGGGCGGGAGGGAGTGGGGATGGGACGGGAATACTGTGGGTGTGGGACTGTCGGACGAGGGTGGGAGGGAGTGGGGGATGGGACGGGAATACTGTGGGTGTGGGGTTGGGACTGTCGGAGAGGGTGGGAGGGAGAGGGGGATGGGACGGGAATACTGTGGGTGTGGGACTGTCGGAGAGGGTGGGAGGGAGTGGGGGATGGGACGGGAATACTGTGGGTGTGGGACTGTCGGAGAGGGTGGGAGGGAGTGGGGGATGGGACGGGAATACTGTGGGTGTGGGACTGTCGGAGAGGGTGGGAGGGAGTGGGGGGATGGGACGGGAATACTGTGGGTGTGGGACTGTCGGAGAGGGTGGGAGGGAGTGGGGGATGGGACGGGAATACTGTGGGTGTGGGACTGTCGGAGAGGTTGGGAGGGAGTGGGGGATGGGACGGGAATACTGTGGGTGTGGGACTGTCGGAGAGGGTGGGAGGGAGTGGGGGATGGGACGGGAATACTGTGGGTGTGGGATTGTCGGAGAGGGTGGGAGGGAGTGGGGGATGGGACGGGAATACTGTGGGTGTGGGACTGTCGGAGAGGGTGGGAGGGAGTGGGGGATGGGACGGGAATACTGTGGGGGTTGGGACTGTCGGAGAGGGTGGGAGGGAGTGGGGGATGGGACGGGAATACTGTGGGTGTGGGACTGTCGGAGAGGGTGGGAGGGAGTGGGGGATGGGATGGGAATACTGTGGGTGTGGGGTTGGGACTGTCGGAGAGGGTGGGAGGGAGTGGGGGATGGGATGGGAATACTGTGGGTGTGGGACTGTCGGAGAGGGTGGGAGGGAGTGGGGGATGGGACGGGAATACTGTGGGTGTGGGGTTGGGACTGTCGGAGAGGGTGGGAGGGAGTGGGGGATGGGACGGGGAATACTGTGGGTGTGGGACTGTCGGAGAGGGTGGGAGGGAGTGGGGGATGGGACGGGAATACTGTGGGTGTGGGACTGTCGGAGAGGGTGGGAGGGAAGTGGGGGATGGGACGGGAATACTGTGGGGTTGGGACTGTCGGAGAGGGTGGGAGGGAGTGGGGGATGGGACGGGAATACTGTGGGGTTGGGACTGTCGGAGAGGGTGGGAGGGAGTGGGGGATGGGACGGGAATACTGTGGGTGTGGGACTGTCGGAGACGGTGTGAGGGAGTGGGGGATGGGACGGGAATACTGTGGGTGTGGGACTGTCGGAGAGGGTGGGAGGGAGTGGGGGATGGGACGGGAATGCTGTGGGTGTGGGACTGTCGGAGAGGGTGGAGGGAGTGGGGGATGGGACGGGAATACTGTGGGTGTGGGACTGTCGGAGAGGGTGGGAGGGAGTGGGGGATGGGACGGGAATACTGTGGGGTTGGCACTGTCGGAGAGGGTGGGAAGGAGTGGGGGATGGGACGGGAATACTGTGGGTGTGGGACTGTCGCAGAGGGTGGGAGGGAGTGGGGGATGGGACGGGAATACTGTGGGGTTGGCACTGTCGGAGAGGGTGGGAAGGAGTGGGGGATGGGACGGGAATACTGTGGGTGTGGGACTGTCGGAGAGGGTGGGAGGGAGTGGGGGATGGGACGGGAATACTGTGGGGTTGGGACTGGCGGAGAGGGTGGGAGGGAGTGGGGGATGGGACGGGAATACTGTGGGTGTGGGACTGGCGGAGAGGGTGGGAGGGAGTGGGGGATGGGACGGGAATACTGTGGGTGTGGGATTGTCGGAGAGGGTGGGAGGGAGTGGGGGATGGGACGGGAATACTGTGGGTGTGGGATTGTCGGAGATGGTGGGAGGGAGTGGGGGATGGGACGGGAATACTCTGGGTGTGGGATTGTCGGAGAGGGTGGGAGTGAGTGGGGGATGGGACGGGAATACTGTGGGTGTGGGACTGTCGGAGAGGGTGGGAGGGAGTGGGGGATGGGACGGGAATACTGTGGGTGTGGGACTGGCGGAGAGGGTGGGAGGGAGTGGGGGATGGGACGGGAATACTGTGGGTGTGGGACTGTCGGAGAGGGTGGGAGGGGAGTGGGGGATGGGACGGGAATACTGTGGGTGTGGGACTGTCGGAGAGGGTGGGAGGGAGTGGGGGATGGGACGGGAATACTGTGGGTGTGGGACTGTCGGAGAGGGTGGGAGGGAGTGGGGGATGGGACGGGAATACTGTGGGTGTGGGACTGTCGGAGAGGGTGGGAGGGAGTGGGGGATGGGACGGGAATACTGTGGGTGTGGGACTGTCGGAGACGGTGTGAGGGAGTGTGGGATGGGACGGGAATACTGTGGGTGTGGGGTTGGGACTGTCGGAGAGGGTGGGAGGGAGTGGGGGATGGGACGGGAATACTGTGGGGTTGGGACTGTCGGAGAGGGTGGGAGGGAGTGGGGGATGGGACGGGAATACTGTGGGGTTGGGACTGTCGGAGAGGGTGGAGGGAGTGGGGGATGGGACGGGAATACTGTGGGTGTGGGACTGTCGGAGAGGGTGGGAGGGAGTGGGGGATGGGACGGGAATACTGTGGGTGTGGAGTGTCGGAGAGGGTGGGAGGGAGTGGGGGGATGGGACGGGAATACTGTGGGTGTGGGACTGTCGGAGAGTGTGGGAGGGAGTGGGGGATGGGACGGGAATACTGTGGGTGTGGGACTGTCGGAGAGGGTGGGAGGGAGTGGGGGATGGGACGGGAATACTGTGGGTGTGGGACTGTCGGAGAGGGTGGGAGGGAGTGGGGGATGGGACGGGAATACTGTGGGTGTGGGGTTGGGACTGTCGGAGAGGTGGAGGGAGTGGGGGATGGGACGGGAATACTGTGGGTGTGGGACTGTCGGAGAGGGTGGAGGGAGTGGGGGATGGGACGGGAATACTGTGGGTGTGGGACTGGCGGAGAGGGTGGAGGGAGTGGGGGATGGGACGGGAATACTGTGGGTGTGGGACTGTCGGAGAGGGTGGGAGGGAGTGGGGGATGGGACGGGAATACTGTGGGTGTGGGACTGTCGGAGAGGGTGGGAGGGAGTGGGGGATGGGACGGGAATACTGTGGGTGTGGGACTGTCGGAGAGGGTGGGAGGGAGTGGGGGATGGGACGGGAATACTGTGGGTGTGGGACTGGCGGAGAGGGTGGGAGGGAGTGGGGGATGGGACGGGAATACTGTGGGTGTGGGACTGGCGGAGAGGGTGGAGGGAGTGGGGGATGGGACGGGAATACTGTGGGTGTGGGACTGTCGGAGAGGGTGGGAGGGAGTGGGGGATGGGACGGGAATACTGTGGGTGTGGGACTGTCGGAGAGGGTGGGAGGGAGTGGGGGATGGGACGGGAATACTGTGGGTGTGGGACTGTCGGAGAGGGTGGGAGGGAGAGTGGGGGATGGGACGGGAATACTGTGGGTGTGGGACTGTCGGAGAGGGTGGGAGGGAGTGGGGGTTGGGACGGGAATACTGTGGGTGTGGGACTGTCGGAGAGGGTGGAGGGAGTGGGGGTTGGGACGGGAATACTGTGGGTGTGGGACTGTCGGAGAGGGTGGGAGGGAGTGGGGGATGGGACGGGAATACTCTGGGTGTGGGACTGTCGGAGAGGGTGGGAGGGAGTGGGGGATGGGACGGGAATACTGTGGGTGTGGGGTTGGGACTGTCGGAGAGGGTGGGAGGGAGTGGGGGATGGGACGGGAATACTGTGGGTGTGGGACTGTCGGAGAGGGTGGGAGGGAGTGGGGGATGGGACGGGAATACTGTGGGTGTGGGACTGTCGGAGAGGGTGGGAGGGAGTGGGGGATGGGACGGGAATACTGTGGGTGTGGGACTGGCGGAGAGGGTGGGAGGGAGTGGGGGATGGGACGGGAATACTGTGGGTGTGGGACTGGCGGAGAGGGTGGGAGGGAGTGGGGGATGGGACGGGAATACTGTGGGTGTGGGGTTGGGACTGGCGGAGAGGGTGGGAGGGAGTGGGGGATGGGACGGGAATACTGTGGGTGTGGGGACTGTCGGAGAGGGTGGGAGGGAGTGGGGGATGGGACGGGAATACTGTGGGTGTGGGACTGGCGGAGAGGGTGGGAGGGAGTGGGGGATGGGACGGGAATACTGTGGGTGTGGGACTGGCGGAGAGGGTGGGAGGGAGTGGGGGATGGGACGGGAATACTGTGGGTGTGGGTTGGGACTGTCGGAGAGGGTGGGAGGGAGTGGGGGATGGGACGGGAATACTGTGGGTGTGGGGTTGGGACTGTCGGAGAGGGTGGGAGGGAGTGGGGGATGGGACGGGAATACTGTGGGTGTGGGACTGTCGGAGAGGGTGGGAGGGAGTGGGAGATGGGACGGGAATACTGTGGGTGTGGGACTGTCGGAGAGGGTGGGAGGGAGTGGGGGATGGGACGGGAATACTGTGGGTGTGGGACTGGCGGAGAGGGTGGGAGGGAGTGGGGGATGGACGGGAATACTGTGGGTGTGGGGTTGGGACTGTCGGAGAGGGTGGGAGGGAGTGGGGGATGGGACGGGAATACTGTGGGTGTGGGACTGTCGGAGAGGGTGGGAGGGAGTGGGAGATGGGACGGGAATACTGTGGGGTTGGGACTGTCGGAGAGGGTGGGAGGGAGTGGGGGATGTGACGGGAATACTGTGGGTGTGGGACTGTCGGAGAGGGTGGGAGGGAGTGGGGGATGGGACGGGAATACTGTGGGTGTGGGACTGTCGGAAGAGGGTGGGAGGGAGTGGGGGATGGGACGGGAATACTGTGGGTGTGGGACTGTCGGAGAGGGTGGGAGGGAGTGGGGGATGGGACGGGAATACTGTGGGTGTGGGACTGTCGGAGAGGGTGTGAGGGAGTGGGGGATGGGACGGGAATACTGTGGGTGTGGGGTTGGGACTGTCGGAGAGGGTGGGAGGGAGTGGGGGATGGGACGGGAATACTGTGGGTGTGGGACTGTCGGAGAGGGTGGGAGGGAGTTTGAGATGGGACGGGAATACTGTGGGTGTGGGGTTGGGACTGGCGGAGAGGGTGGGAGGGATTGGGGGATGGGACGGGAATACTGTGGGGTTGGGACTGTCGGAGAGGGTGGAGGGAGTGGGGGATGGGACGGGAATACTGTGGGTGTGGGACTGTCGGAGAGGGTGGGAGGGAGTGGGGGATGGGACGGGAATACTGTGGGGTTGGGACTGTCGGAGAGGGTGGGAGGGAGTGGGGGATGGGACGGGAATACTGTGGGGTTGGGACTGTCGGAGAGGGTGGGAGGGAGTGGGGGATGGGAAGGGAATACTGTGGGGTTGGGACTGTCGGAGAGGGTGGGAGGGAGTGGGGGATGGGACGGGAATACTGTGGGGTTGGGACTGGCGGAGAGGGTGGGAGGGAGTGGGGGATGGGACGGGAATACTGTGGGTGTGGGACTGTCGGAGAGGGTGGGAGGGAGTGGGGGATGGGACGGGAATACTGTGGGTGTGGGACTGTCGGAGAGGGTGGGAGGGAGTCGGGGATGGGACGGGAATACTGTGGGTGTGGGACTGGCGGAGAGGGTGGGAGGGAGTGGGGGATGGGACGGGAATACTGTGGGTGTGGGACTGTCGGAGAGGGTGGGAGGGAGTGGGCGATGGGACGGGAATACTGTGGGTGTGGGAGTGTCGGAGAGGGTGGGAGGGAGTGGGGAATGGGACGGGAATACTGTGGGTGTGGGGTTGGGACTGTCGGAGAGGGTGGGAGGGAGTCGGGGATGGGACGGGAATACTGTGGGTGTGGGACTGGCGGAGAGGGTGGGAGGGAGTGGGGGATGGGACGGGAATACTGTGGGTGTGGGACTGTCGGAGAGGGTGGGAGGGAGTGGGGGATGGGACGGGAATACTGTGGGTGTGGGACTGGCGGAGAGGGTGGGAGGGAGTGGGGGATGGGACGGGAATACTGTGGGTGTGGGGTTGGGACTGGCGGAGAGGGTGGGAGGGAGTGGGGGATGGGACGGGAATACTGTGGGGTTGGGACTGTCGGAGAGGGTGGGAGGGAGTGGGCGATGGGACGGGAATACTGTGGGTGTGGGACTGGCGGAGAGGGTGGGAGGGAGTGGGGGATGGGACGGGAATACTGAGGGTGTGGGACTGTCGGAGAGGGTGGGAGGGAGTGGGGGATGGGACGGGAATACTGTGGGTGTGGGACTGTCGGAGAGGGTGGGAGGGAGTGGGGGATGGGACGGGAATACTGTGGGTGTGGGACTGTCGGAGAGGGTGGGAGGGAGTGGGGGATGGGACGGGAATACTGTGGGTGTGGGACTGTCGGAGAGGGTGGGAGGGCGTGGGGGATGGGACGGGAATACTGTGGGTGTGGGACTGTCGGAGAGGGTGGGAGGGAGTGGGGGATGGGACGGGAATACTGTGGGTGTGGTGTTGGGACTGGCGGAGAGGGTGGGAGGGAGTGGGGGATGGGACGGGAATACTGTGGGTGTGGGACTGTCGGAGAGGGTGGGAGGGAGTGGGGGATGGGACGGGAATACTGTGGGTGTGGGACTGTCGGAGAGGGTGGGAGGGAGTGGGGGATGGGACGGGAATACTGTGGGGTTGGGACTGTCGGAGAGGGTGGGAGGGAGTGGGGATGGGACGGGAATACTGTGGGGTTGGGACTGGCGGAGAGGGTGGGAGGGAGTGGGGGATGGGACGGGAATACTGTGGGTGTGGGACTGGCGGAGAGGGTGGGAGGGAGTGGGGGATGGGACGGGAATACTGTGGGTGTGGGACTGTCGGAGAGGGTGGGAGGGAGTGGGGGATGGGACGGGAATACTGTGGGTGTGGGACTGTCGGAGAGGGTGGGAGGGAGTGGGGGATGGGACGGGAATACTGTGGGTGTGGGACTGTCGGAGAGGGTGGGAGGGAGTGGGGGATGGGACGGGAATACTGTGGGTGTGGGACTGTCGGAGAGGGTGGGAGGGAGTGGGGGATGGGACGGGAATACTGTGGGTATGGGGTTGGGACTGTCGGAGAGGGTGGGAGGGAGTGGGGGATGGGACGGGAATACTGTGGGTTGGGACTGTCGGAGAGGGTGGGAGGGAGTGGGGGATGGGACGGGAATACTGTGGGTGTGGGGTTGGGACTGTCGGAGAGGGTGGGAGGGAGTGGGGGATGGGACGGGAATACTGTGGGTGTGGGGTTGGGACTGTCGGAGAGGGTGGGAGGGAGTGGGGGATGGGACGGGAATACTGTGGGTGTGGGACTGTCGGAGAGGGTGGGAGGGAGTGGGGGATGGGACGGGAATACTGTGGGTGTGGGACTGGCGGAGAGGGTGGGAGGGAGTGGGGGATGGGACGGGAATACTGTGGGTGTGGGACTGTCGGAGAGGGTGGGAGGGAGTGGGGGATGGGACGGGAATACTGTGGGTGTGGGACTGTCGCAGAGGGTGGAGGGAGTGGGGGATGGGACGGGAATACTGTGGGTGTGGGACTGTGGGAGAGGGTGGGAGGGAGTGGGGGATGGGACGGGATTACTGTGGGTGTGGGACTGTCGGAGAGGGTGGGAGGGAGTGGGGGATGGGACGGGAATACTGTGGGTGTGGGACTGTCGGAGAGGGTGGGAGGGAGTGGGGGATGGGACGGGAATACTGTGGGTGTGGGACTGTCGGAGAGGGTGGGAGGGAGTGGGGGATGGGACGGGAATACTGTGGGTGTGGGACTGTCGGAGAGGGTGGGAGGGAGTGGGGGATGGGATGGGAATACTGTGGGTGTGGGGTTGGGACTGTCGGAGAGGGTGGGAGGGAGTGGGGGATGGGACGGGAATACTGTGGGGTTGGGACTGTCGGAGAGGGTGGGAGGGAATGGGGGATGGGACGGGAATACTGTGGGTGTGGGACTGTCGGAGAGGGTGGGAGGGAATGGGGGATGGGACGGGAATACTGTGGGTGTGGGGTTGGGACTGTCGGAGAGGGTGGGAGGGAGTGGGGGATGGGACGGGAATACTGTGGGTGTGGGGTTGGGACTGTCGGAGAGGGTGGGAGGGAGTGGGGGATGGGACGGGAATACTGTGGGGTTGGGACTGTCGGAGAGGGTGGGAGGGAGTGGGGGATGGGACGGGAATACTGTGGGTGTGGGACTGTCGGAGAGGGTGGGAGGGAGTGGGGGATGGGACGGGAATACTGTGGGTGTGGGGTTGGGACTGTCGGAGAGGGTGGGAGGGAGTGGGGGATGGGACAGGAATACTGTGGGTGTGGGGTTGGGACTGTCGGAGAGGGTGGGAGGGAGTGGGGGATGGGACGGGAATACTGTGGGTGTGGGACTGTCGGAGAGGGTGGGAGGGAGTGGGGGATGGGACGGGAATACTGTGGGTGTGGGTTTGGGACTGTCGGAGAGGGTGGGAGGGAGTGGGGGATGGGACGGGAATACTGTGGGTGTGGGACTGTCGGAGAGGGTGGCAGGGAGTGGGGGATGGGACTGGAATACTGTGGGTGTGGGACTGTCGGAGAGGGTGGGAGGGAGTGGGGGATGGGACGGGAATACTGTGGGTGTGGGACTGGCGGAGAGGGTGGAGGGAGTGGGGGATGGGACGGGAATACTGTGGGTGTGGGACTGTCGGAGAGGGTGGGAGGGAGTGGGGATGGGACTGGAATACTGTGGGTCTGGGACTGTCGGAGAGGGTGGGAGGGAGTGGGGGATGGGACGGGAATACTGTGGGTGTGGGACTGGCGGAGAGGGTGGAGGGAGTGGGGGATGGGACGGGAATACTGTGGGTGTGGGACTGTCGGAGACGGTGGGAGGGAGTGGGGGATGGGACGGGAATACTGTGGGTGTGGGGTTGGGACTTTCGGAGAGGGTGGGAGGGAGTGGGGGATGGGACGGGAATACTGTGGGTGTGGGACTGTCGGAGAGGGTGGGAGGGAGTGGGGGATGGGACGGGAATACTGTGGATGTGGGACTGTCGGAGAGGGTGGAGGGAGTGGGGGATGGGACGGGAATACTGTGGGTGTGGGGTTGGGACTGTCGGAGAGGGTGGTAGGGAGTGGGGGATGGGACGGGAATACTGTGGGTGTGGGACTGTCGGAGAGTGTGGGAGGGAGTGGGGGATGGGACGGGAATACTGTGGGGTTGGGACTGTCGGAGAGGGTGGGAGGGAGTGGGGGATGGGACGGGAATACTGTGGGTGTGGGGTTGGGACTGTCGGAGAGGGTGGGAGGGAGTGGGGGATGGGACGGGAATACTCTGGGTGTGGGACTGTCGGAGAGGGTGGGAGGGAGTGTGGGATGGGACGGGAATACTGTGGGTGTGGGACTGGCGGAGAGGGTGGGAGGGAGTGGGGGATGGGACGGGAATACTGTGGGTGTGGGACTGTCGGAGAGGGTGGGAGGGAGTGGGGGATGGGACGGGAATACTGTGGGTTGGGACTGTCGGAGAGGGTGGGAGGGAGTGGGGGATGGGACGGGAATACTGTGGGTGTGGGACTGTCGGAGAGGGTGGGAGGGAGTGGGGGATGGGGCGGGAATACTGTGGGGTTGGGACTGTCGGAGAGGGTGGGAGGGAGTGGGGGATGGGACGGGAATGCTGTGGGTGTGGGACTCTCGGAGAGGGTGGAGGGAGTGGGGGATGGGACGGGAATACTGTGGGTGTGGGACTGTCGGAGAGGGTGGGAGGGAGTGGGGGATGGGACGGGAATACTGTGGGTGTGGGACTGTCGGAGAGGGTGGGAGGGAGTGGGGATGGGACGGGAATACTGTGGGTGTGGGAGTGTCGGAGAGGGTGGGAGGGAGTGGGGGATGGGACGGGAATACTGTGGGTGTGGGACTGTCGGAGAGGGTGGGAGGGAGTGGGGGATGGGACGGGAATACTGTGGGTGTGGGACTGTCGGAGAGGGTGGGAGGGAGTGGGGGATGGGACGGGAATACTGTGGGTGTGGGACTGTCGGAGAGGGTGGGAGGGAGTGGGGGATGGGACGGGAATACTGTGGGTGTGGGACTGTCGGAGAGGGTGGGAGGGAGTGGGAGATGGGAAGGTAATACTGTGGGTGTGGGACTGTCGGAGAGGGTGGGATGGAGTGGGGGATGGGACGGGAATACTGTGGGTGTGGGACTGTCGGAGAGGGTGGAGGGAGTGGGGGATGGGACGGGAATACTGTGGGTGTGGGACTGTCGGAGAGGGTGGGAGGGAGTGGGGGATGGGACGGGAATACTGTGGGTGTGGGACTGTCGGAGAGGGTGGGAGGGAGTGGGGGATGGGACGGGAATACTGTGGGTGTGGGACTGTCGGAGAGGGTGGGAGGGAGTGGGGGATGGGACGGGAATACTGTGGGTGTGGGACTGTCGGAGAGGGTGGGAGGGAGTGGGGGATGGGACGGGAATACTGTGGGTGTGGGGTTGGGACTGTCGGAGAGGGTGGAGGGAGTGGGGGATGGGACGGGAATACTGTGGGTGTGGGACTGTCGGAGAGGGTGGGAGGGAGTGGGGGATGGGACGGGAATACTGTGGGTGTGGGTTTGGGACTGTCGGAGAGGGTGGGAGGGAGTGGGGGATGGGACGGGAATACTGTGGGTGCGGGACTGTCGGAGAGGGTGGGAGGGAGTGGGGATGGGACGGGAATACTGTGGGTGTGGGACTGTCGGAGAGGGTGGGAGGGAGTGGGGGATGGGACGGGAATACTGTGGGTGTGGGACTGTCGGATAGGCTGGGAGGGAGTGGGGGATGGGACGGGAATACTGTGGGTGTGGGACTGTCGGAGAGGGTGGGAGGGAGTGGGGGATTGGACGGGAATACTGTGGGTGTGGACTGGCGGAGAGGGTGGGAGGGAGTGGGGGATGGGACGGGAATACTGTGGGTGTGGGACTGTCGGAGAGGGTGGGAGGGAGTGGGGGATGGGACGGGAATACTGTGGGTGTGGGACTGTCGGAGAGGGTGGGAGGGAGTGGGGGATGGGACGGGAATACTGTGGGGTTGGGACTGTCGGAGAGGGTGGGAGGGAGTGGGGGATGGGACGGGAATACTGTGGGTGTGGGACTGTCGGAGAGGGTGGGAGGGAGTGGGGGATGGGACGGGAATACTGTGGGTGTGGGGTTGGGACTGTCGGAGAGGGTGGAGGGAGTGGGGGATGGGACGGGAATACTGCGGGTGTGGGGTTGGGACTGTCGGAGAGGGTGGGAGGGAGTGGGGGATGGGACGGGAATACTGTGGGTGTGGGACTGTCGGAGAGGGTGGGAGGGAGTGGGGGATGGGACGGGAATACTGTGGGTGTGGGACTGTCGGAGATGGTGGGAGGGAGTGGGGGATGGGACGGGAATACTGTGGGGTTGGGACTGTCGGAGAGGGTGGGAGGGAGTGGGGGATGGGACGGGAATACTGTGGGTGTGGGACTGTCGGAGAGGGTGGGAGGGAGTGGGGGATGGGACGGGAATACTGTGGGTGTGGGGTTGGGACTGTCGGAGAGGGTGGGAGGGAGTGGGGGATGGGACGGGAATACTGTGGGTGTGGGAGTGTCGGAGAGGGTGGGAGGGAGTGGGGGATGGGACGGGAATACTGTGGGTGTGGGACTGTCGGAGAGGGTGGAGGGAGTGGGGGATGGGACGGGAATACTGTGGGTGTGGGACTGTCAGAGAGGGTGGGAGGGAGTGGGAGATGGGACGGGAATACTGTGGGTGTGGGGTTGGGACTGTCGGAGAGGGTGGGAGGGAGTGGGGGATGGGACGGGAATACTGTGGATGTGGGACTGTCGGAGAGGGTGGGAGGGAGTGGGGGATGGGACGGGAATACTGTGGGTTGGGACTGTCGGAGAGGGTGGGAGGGAGTGGGGGATGGGACGGGAATACTGTGGGTGTGGGACTGTCGGAGAGGGTGGGAGGGAGTGGGGGTTGGGACGGGAATACTGTGGGTGTGGGACTGTCGGAGAGGGTGGAGGGAGTGGGGATGGGACGGGAATACTGTGGGTGTGGGACTGTCGGAGAGGGTGGGAGGGAGTGGGGGATGGGACGGGAATACTTTGGGTGTGGGACTGTCGGAGACGGTGGGAGGGAGTGGGGGATGGGAAGGGAATACTGTGGGGTTGGGACTGGCGGAGAGGGTGGGAGGGCGTGGGGGATGGGACGGGAATACTGTGGGTGTGGGACTGTCGGAGAGGGTGGGAGGGAGTGGGGGATGGGACGGGAATACTGTGGGTGTGGGACTGGGACTGTCGGAGACGGTGGGAGGGAGTGGGGGATGGGAAGGGAATACTGTGGGGTTGGGACTGGCGGAGAGGGTGGGAGGGCGTGGGGGATGGGACGGGAATACTGTGGGTGTGGGACTGTCGGAGAGGGTGGGAGGGAGTGGGGGATGGGACGGGAATACTGTGGGGTTGGGACTGTCGGAGAGGGTGGACGGAGTGGGGGATGGGACGGGAATACTGTGGGTGTGGGACTGTCGGAGAGGGTGGGAGGGAGTGGGGGATGGGACGGGAATACTGTGGGGTTGGGACTGGCGGAGAGGGTGGGATGGAGTGGGGGATGGGACGGGAATACTGTGGGTGTGGGACTGTCGGAGAGGGTGGGAGGGAGTGGGGGATGGGACGGGAATACTGTGGGTGTGGGACTGTCGGAGAGGGTGGGAGGGAGTGGGGGATGGGACGGGAATACTGTGGGGTTGGGACTGTCGGAGAGGGTGGGAGGGAGTGGGGGATGGGACGGGAATACTGTGGGTGTGGGACTGTCGGAGAGGGTGGGAGGGAGTGGGGGATGGGACGGGAATACTGTGGGTGTGGGGTTGGGACTGTCGGAGAGGGTGGGAGGGAGTGGGGGATGGGACGGGAATACTGTGGGTGTGGGACTGTCGGAGAGGGTGGGAGGGAGTGGGGGATGGGACGGGAATACTGTGGGTGTGGGACTGTCGGAGAGGGTGGGAGGGAGTGGGGGATGGGACGGGAATACTCTGGGTGTGGGACTGTCGGAGAGGTTGGGAGGGAGTGGGAGATGGGACGGGAATACTGTGGGTGTGGGACTGTCGGAGAGGGTGGGAGGGAGTGGGGGATGGGACGGGAATACTGTGGGTGTGGGACTGGCGGAGAGGGTGGGAGGGAGTGGGGGATGGGACGGGAATACTGTGGGTGTGGGGTTGGGACTGTCGGAGAGGGTGGGAGGGAGTGGGGGATGGGACGGGAATACTGTGGGTGTGGGACTGTCGGAGAGGGTGGGAGGGAGTGGGGGATGGGACGGGAATACTGTGGGTGTGGGTTGGACTGTCGGAGAGGGTGGGAGGGAGTGGGGGATGGGACGGGAATACTGTGGGTGTGGGACTGTCGGAGAGGGTGGGAGGGAGTGGGGGATGGGACGGGAATACTGTGGGTGTGGGACTGGCGGAGAGGGTGGGAGGGAGTGGGGGATGGGACGGGAATACTGTGGGTGTGGTTGGGACTGTCGGAGAGGGTGGGAGGGAGTGGGGGATGGGACGGGAATACTGTGGGTGTGGGACTGTCGGAGAGGGTGGGAGGGAGTGGGGGATGGGACGGGAATACTGTGGGTGTGGGACTGTCGGAGAGGGTGGGAGGGAGTGGGGGATGGGACGGGAATACTGTGGGTGTGGGACTGTCGGAGAGGGTGGGAGGGAGTGGGGGAATTGGACGGGAATACTGTGGGTGTGGGACTGGCGGAGAGGGTGGGAGGGGAGTGGGGGATGGGACGGGAATACTGTGGGGTGTGGGACTGTCGGAGAGGGTGGGAGGGAGTGGGGGATGGGACGGGAATACTGTGGGGTTGGGACTGTCGGAGAGGGTGGGAGGGAGTGGGGGATGGGACGGGAATACTGTGGGGTTGGGACTGTCGGAGAGGGTGGGAGGGAGTGGGGGATGGGACGGGAATACTGTGGGTGTGGGACTGTCGGAGAGGGTGGGAGGGCGTGGGGGATGGGAGGGAATACTGTGGGTGTGGGACTGTCGGAGAGGGTGGGAGGGAGTGGGGGATGGGACGGGAATACTGTGGGTGTGGGACTGTCGGAGAGGGTGGGAGGGAGTGGGGGATGGGACGGGAATACTGTGGGTGTGGGACTGGCGGAGAGGGTGGGAGGGAGTGGGGGATGGGACGGGAATACTGTGGGTGTGGGACTGTCGGAGAGGGTGGGAGGGAGTGGGGGATGGGACGGGAATACTGTGGGTGTGGGACTGTCGGAGACGGTGTGAGGGAGTGGGGGATGGGACGGGAATACTGTGGGTGTGGGACTGGCGGAGAGGGTGGGAGGGAGTGGGGGATGGGACGGGAATACTGTGGGTGTGGGACTGTCGGAGAGGGTGGGAGGGAGTGGGGGATGGGACGGGAATACTGTGGGTGTGGTGTTGGGACTGGCGGAGAGGGTGGGAGGGAGTGGGGGATGGGACGGGAATACTGTGGGGTTGGGACTGGCGGAGAGGGTGGGAGGGAGTGGGGGATGGGACGGGAATACTGTGTGGTTGGGACTGTCGGAGAGGGTGGGAGGGAGTGGGGGATGGGACGGGAATACTGTGGGTGTGGGACTGTCGGAGAGGGTGGGAGGGAGTGGGGGATGGGACGGGAATACTGTGGGTGTGGGACTGGCGGAGAGGGTGGGAGGGAGTGGGGGATGGGACGGGAATACTGTGGGTGTGGGACTGTCGGAGAGGGTGGGAGGGAGTGGGGGATGGGACGGGAATACTGTGGGTGTGGGGTTGGGACTGTCGGAGAGGGTGGGAGGGAGTGGGGGATGGGACGGGAATACTGTGGGTGTGGGACTGTCGGAGAGGGTGGGAGGGATTGGGGATGGGACGGGAATACTGTGGGTGTGGGACTGGCGGAGAGGGTGGGAGGGAGTGGGGGATGGGACGGGAATACTGTGGGTGTGGGACTGTCGGAGAGGGTGGGAGGGAGTGGGGGATGGGACGGGAATACTGTGGGTGTGGGACTGTCGGAGAGGGTGGGAGGGAGTGGGGGATGGGACGGGAATACTGTGGGGTTGGGACTGTCGGAGAGGGTGGGAGGGAGTGGGGGATGGGACGGGAATACTGTGGGGTTGGGACTGTCGGAGAGGGTGGGAGGGAGTGGGGGATGGGACGGGAATACTGTGGGTGTGGGAGTGTCGGAGAGGGTGGGAGGGAGTGGGGGATGGGACGGGAATACTGTGGGGTTGGGACTGTCGGAGAGGGTGGGAGGGACTGGGGGATGGGACGGGAATACTGTGGGTGTGGGACTGTCGGAGAGGGTGGGAGGGAGTGGGGGATGGGACGGGAATACTGTGGGGTTGGGACTGCCGGAGAGGGTGGGAGGGAGTGGGGGATGGGACGGGAATACTGTGGGTGTGGGACTGTCGGAGAGGGTGGGAGGGAGTGGGGGATGGGACGGGAATACTGTGGATGTGGGACTGTCGGAGAGGGTGGAGGGAGTGGGGGATGGGACGGGAATACTGTGGGTGTGGGACTGTCGGAGAGGGTGGGAGGGAGTGGGGGATGGGACGGGAATACTGTGGGTGTGGGACTGTCGGAGAGGGTGGGAGGGAGTGGGGGATGGGACGGGAATACTGTGGGTGTGGGGTTGGGACTGTCGGAGTGGGTGGGAGGGAGTGGGGGATGGGACGGGAATACTGTGGGTGTGGGACTGTCGGAGAGGGTGGCAGGGAGTGGGGGATGGGACGGGAATACTGTGGGTGTGGGACTGGCGGAGAGGGTGGGAGGGAGTGGGGGATGGGACGGGAATACTGTGGGTGTGGGAGTGTCGGAGAGGGTGGGAGGGAGTGGGGGATGGGACGGGAATGCTGTGGATGTGGGACTGTCGGAGAGGGTGGAGGGAGTGGGGGATGGGACGGGAATACTGTGGGTGTGGGACTGTCGGAGAGGGTGGGAGTTAGTGGGGGATGGGACGGGAATACTGTGGGTGTGGGACTGTCGGAGAGGGTGGGAGGGAGTGGGGGATGGGACGGGAATACTGTGGGTGTGGGACTGTCGGAGAGGGTGGGAGGGAGTGGGGGATGGGACGGGAATACTGTGGGGTTGGGACTGTCGGAGAGGGTGGGAGGGAGTGGGGGATGGGACGGGAATACTGTGGGTGTGGGACTGTCGGAGAGGGTGGGAGGGAGTGGGGGATGGACGGGAATACTGTGGGTGTGGGGTTGGGACTGTCGGAGAGGGTGGGAGGGAGTGGGGGATGGGACGGGAATACTGTGGGTGTGGGACTGTCGGAGAGGGTGGGAGGGAGTGGGGATGGGACGGGAATACTGTGGGTGTGGGACTGTCGGAGAGGGTGGGAGGGAGTGGGGGATGGACGGGAATACTGTGGGTGTGGGGTTGGGACTGTCGGAGAGGGTGGGAGGGAGTGGGGGATGGGACGGGAATACTGTGGGTGTGGGACTGTCGGAGAGGGTGGGAGGGAGTGGGGGATGGGACGGGAATACTGTGGGTGTGGGACTGGCGGAGAGGGTGGGAGGGAGTGGGGGATGGGACGGGAATACTGTGGGTGTGGGGTTGGGACTGTCGGAGAGGGTGGGAGGGAGTGGGGGATGGGACGGGAATACTGTGGGTGTGGGACTGGCGGAGAGGGTGGGAGGGAGTGGGGGATGGGACGGGAATACTGTGGGTGTGGGACTGGCGGAGAGGGTGGGAGGGAGTGGGGGATGGGACGGGAATACTGTGGGTGTGGGGTTGGGACTGTCGGAGAGGGTGGGAGGGAGTGGGGGATGGGACGGGAATACTGTGGGGTTGGGACTGTCGGAGAGGGTGGGAGGGAGTGGGGGATGGGACGGGAATACTGTGGGGTTGGGACTGTCGGAGAGGGTGGAGGGAGTGGGGGATGGGACGGGAATACTGTGGGTGTGGGACTGTCGGAGAGGGTGGGAGGGAGTGGGGGATGGGACGGGAATACTGTGGGTGTGGGACTGTCGGAGAGGGTGGGAGGGAGTGGGGGATGGGACGGGAATACTGTGGGTGTGGGACTGTCGGAGAGGGTGGGAGGGAGTGGGGGATGGGACGGGAATACTGTGGGTGTGGGACTGTCGGAGAGGGTGGGAGGGAGTGGGGGATGGGACGGGAATACTGTGGGGTTGGGACTGTCGGAGAGGGTGGGAGGGAGTGGGGGATGGGACGGGAATACTGTGGGGTTGGGACTGTCGGAGAGGGTGGAGGGAGTGGGGGATGGGACGGGAATACTGTGGGGTTGGGACTGGCGGAGAGGGTGGGAGGGAGTGGGGGATGGGACGGGAATACTGTGGGGTTGGGACTGTCGGAGAGGGTGGAGGGAGTGGGGGATGGGACGGGAATACTGTGGGTGTGGGACTGTCGGAGAGGGTGGGAGGGAGTGGGGGATGGGACGGGAATACTGTGGGTGTGGGACTGTCGGAGAGGGTGGGAGGGAGTGGGGGATGGGACGGGAATACTGTGGGTGTGGTTGGGACTGTCGGAGAGGGTGGGAGGGAGTGGGGGATGGGACGGGAATACTGTGGGTGTGGGGTTGTGACTGTCGGAGAGGGTGGGAGGGAGTGGGGGATGGGACGGGAATACTGTGGGTGTGGGACTGTCGGAGAGGGTGGGAGGGAGTGGGGGGATGGGACGGGAATACTGTGGGGTTGGGACTGTCGGAGAGGGTGGGAGGGAGTGGGGGATGGGACGGGAATACTGTGGGTGTGGGACTGTCGGAGAGGGTGGGAGGGAGTGGGGGATGGGACGGGAATACTGTGGGTGTGGGACTGTCGGAGAGGGTGGGAGGGAGTGGGGGATGGGAAGGGAATACCTGTGGGTGTGGGGGTTGTGACTTCGGAGAGGGTGGAGGGAGTGGGGGATGGGACGGGAATACTGTGGGTGTGGATTGTCCGGAGAGGGTGGAGGGAGTGGGGGATGGGACGGGAATACTGTGGGTGTGGGGACTGTCGGAGAGGGTGGGGAGGGAGTGGGGGATGGACGGAATACTGTGGGTGTGGGACTGTCGGAGAGGGTGGGAGGGAGTGGGGGATGGGACGGGAATACTGTGGGTGTGGGACTGCGGAGAGGGTGGGAGGGAGTGGGGGATGGGACGGTGAATACTGTGGTGTGGGACTGTCGAGAGGGGTGGGAGGGAGTGGGGGATGGGACGGGAATACTGTGGGTGTGGGACTGTCGGAGAGGGTGGGAGGGAGTGGGGGATGGGACGGGAATACTGTGGGTGTGGACTTGGCGGAGAGGGTGGAGGGAGTGGGGGATGGGACGGGAATACTGTGGGTGTGGGACTGTCGGAGAGGGTGGGAGGGAGTGGGGGATGGGACGGGAATACTGTGGGTGTGGGGTTGGGACTGGCGGAGAGGGTGGGAGGGAGTGTGGGATGGGACGGGAATACTGTGGGTGTGGGACTGTCGGAGAGGGTGGGAGGGAGTGGGGGATGGGACGGGAATACTGTGGGTGTGGGACTGTCGGAGAGGGTGGGAGGGAGTGGGGGATGGGACGGGAATACTCTGGGTGTGGGACTGTCGGAGAGGGTGGGAGGGAGTGGGGGATGGGACGGGAATACTGTGGGTGTGGGACTGTCGGAGAGGGTGGGAGGGAGTGGGGGATGGGACGGGAATACTGTGGGTGTGGGACTGTCGGAGAGGGTGGAGGGAGTGGGGGATGGGACGGGAATACTGTGGGTGTGGGACTGGCGGAGAGGGTGGGAGGGAGTGGGGGATGGGACGGGAATACTGTGGGTGTGGGACTGGCGGAGAGGGTGGGAGGGAGTGGGGGATGGGACGGGAATACTGTGGGTGTGGGGTTGGGACTGTCGGATAGGGTGGGAGGGAGTGGGGGATGGGACGGGAATACTGTGGGGTTGGGACTGTCGGAGAGGGTGGGAGGGAGTGGGGGATGGGACGGGAATACTGTGGGTGTGGGACTGTCGGAGAGGGTGGGAGGGAGTGGGGGATGGGACGGGAATACTGTGGGTGTGGGACTGTCGCAGAGGGTGGGAGGGAGTGGGGGATGGGACGGGAATACTGTGGGTGTGGGGTTGGGACTGTCGGAGAGGGTGGGAGGGAGTGGGGGATGGGACGGGAATACTGTGGGTGTGGGACTGTCGGAGAGGGGTGGGAGGGAGTGGGGGATGGGACGGGAATACTGTGGGTGTGGGGTTGGGACTGTCGGAGAGGGTGGGAGGGAGTGGGGGATGGGACGGGAATACTGTGGGTGTGGGACTGTCGGAGAGGGTGGGAGGGAGTGGGGGATGGGACGGGAATACTGTGGGTGTGGTGTTGGACTGGCGGAGAGGGTGGGAGGGAGTGGGGGATGGGACGGGAATACTGTGGGTGTGGGACTGTCGGAGAGGGTGGGAGGGAGTGGGGGATGTGACGGGAATACTGTGGGTGTGGGACTGTCGGAGAGGGTGGGAGGGAGTGGGGGATGGGACGGGAATACTGTGGGTGTGGGACTGTCGGAGAGGGTGGGAGGGAGTGGGGGATGGGACGGGAATACTGTGGGTGTGGGACTGTCGGAGAGGGTGGGAGGGAGTGGGGGATGGGACGGGAATACTGTGGGTGTGGGGTTGGGACTGTCGGAGAGGGGATGGGATGGTGGTGAGAGAGGCTGTAGGGTAGGAATAGGCTGGTAATATTGGGTGTGTGAACCCATTGCTGGGTATGGGGCTGCTGTTGCACTACAGGCGCAGAAGCTACATTAACTTGTTATGCGGATTTAGGGCTAATGTGTCTTTATTTCCCAAACAGTTGCAGCTGATGGGACAAAACATTTTTGACTTCATTCATCCTGGTGACCAGGGGGAGCTTCAGGGAGCTCTGGAGTTTCAGCAAGGTGAGAGTGTCCTGTTAAACAACAGCACCACCATGAACAGGTATCAGAGGGTCAGTACCGAGGGACAGCCGCACTGTCGGAGGGTCAGTGCTGAGGGAGTGTTGCACTGTCAGAGGGTCAGTACTGAGGGAGTGCTGCACTGTCGGAGGGTCAGTACTGAGGGAGTGCCGCACTGTCGGAGGGTCAGTGCTGAGGGAGTGTTGCACTGTCAGAGGGTCAGTACTGAGGGAGTGCTGCACTGTCAGAGGGTCAGTGCTGAGGGGGTGCCGCACTGTCAGAGGGTCAGTACTGAGGGAGTGCCGCACTGTCAGAGGGTCAGTACTGAGGGAGTGCTGTACTGTCAGAGGGTCAGTACTGAGGGAGTGCCGCACTGTCAGAGGGTCAGTACTGAGGGAGTGCCGCACTGTCAGAGGGTCAGTACTGAGGGAGTGCTGTACTGTCAGAGGGTCAGTACTGAGGGAGTGCCGGACTGTCGGAGGGTCAGTACTGAGGGAGTGCTGCACTGTCAGAGGGTCAGTACTGAGGGAGTGCTGCACTGTCAGAGGGTCAGTACTGAGGGAGTGCTGCACTGTCGGAGTGTCAGTACTGAGGGAGTGCTGTACTGTCAGAGGGTCAGTACTGAGGGAATGCTGCACTGTCAGAGGGTCAGTACTGAGGGAGTGCTGCACTGTCGGAGTGTCATACTGAGGCAGTGTTGAAATGTCGGAGGGTCAGTACTGAGGGAGTGCTGCACTGTCAGAAGGTCAATACTGAGGGAGTGCTGCACTGTCGGAGGGTCAGTACTGTGGAAGTGCTGCACTGTCAGAGGGTCAGTACTGTGGAAGTGCTGCACTGTCGGAGGGTCAGTACTGAGGGAGTGCCGCACTGTCGGAGGGTCAGTTCTGAGGGAGCGCCGCACTGTCAGAGGGTCAGTACCGAGGGAGTGCTGCACTGTCAGAGGGTCAGTACTGAGGGAGTGCCGCACTGTCAGAGGGTCAGTACTGAGGGAGTGCTGCACTGTCAGAGGGTCAGTACTGAGGGAGTGCCGCACTGTCAGAGGGTCAGTACTGAGGGAGTGCTGCACTGTCGGAGGGTCAGTACTGAGGGAGTG